>NC_079453.1:382500-545000 GCF_903798145.1 Danio aesculapii
TCTTTGATCTTTGCTCTTTTTACCCTAAAATGTGTATGTTTAAGACCGGTTATCTAAATATCTGTTTTAAAATAGTACATAATACATATCAAAGATGAGTAAACATTAAATAAAATGTATATTCTTAGTGTTCAAATGTTTAAATAATTTCTTTTACATTTAATAAATAAAGTTAATTATCAGTCTTTAACTATCAGTCTTCAACCTTGAGAAACTGTTTTAATGTTGCTTATTTGCCTACATTTATTTGTCTTTGCCATTATTTCCCAAATTTATATGTTTCAGAAAGATTATCTAAAAATTAGTGCAGGGCAAAGATTAATCGCATCCAAAATTAAAGTGACATAATATGTGTGTGTGTGTGTGTGTTGTGTATATTGATTATCTTTATATTAATACACACATGCTGACATGTATTTGAGAAAATGTATATTTATATTTGGATATCAATACATGATCATTTTAATATCTACAGTTGAAGTGGAATTATTCGCCCCCTGTTTATATTTACCCCCAATTTCTGTTTAACCAAGAGCAGATTTCAACACATTTCTAAACATAATAGCTTTAATAACTGATCTCTTTTCTCTTTTCCATGATGACAGTAAATAATATTAGACTAGATATTCTTCAAGACACTAGTATTCAGCTTAAAGTCACATTTAAAGGCTTAACTAGGGTAATTAGGGTAAAGTTAGGGTAATTAGGCAAGTTATTGTATAACAGTGGTTTATTCTGTAATAATATTGACCTTTAAATGGGTTTTAAAACAATTAAGAAAAAAAAAAAAAAAATATATATATATATATATATATATATATATATATATATATATATATATATATATATATATATATATATATATATATATATATATATATATAATGTTAAAACAAACTTTAATTTTGGTTGCATAATAATAAATATTACATAATACACACCTAAAAATGAATAACCTATAACCTAGATTACAATATTGTGTGTGTAGAGTTCATATGATAATACCCTCAGCACCATTGTGTGAAGTTCACCAGTGTGTGTTAGTATCTGTTCTCTAACATACTGACTAATCATTTCACCAGTCTGACTCACACACACACACACACACACACACACGGCTCTGTTTCCACACTTGCTGTACATTTTCATCAGCTCATCAAAATGACCGCATGTTTGACCAGAACATTACGAAAAAATCCTGCCAATTAGAAAACTGCTCCAGACGACCAGAAAATGTGAAATGGAAATTCTAGAATAAGGGAGGAAACGCCATATTAGGTTATGAAGGGCGGAGAAACAGAGCTTTAAAACCGTCAGCTTTACGACTACTTCCGCTTCACTCTCAGTTCAGAGTGTCGACCAACAACGCACGCGGCAACCTCAAGCTTAACCTTCGCCATTTAAGTTACCCCACATCGAAGCGTCAGTTTTAATCTTTTCTCTTTAAGTTTATTGATCTTCTATTTGTAATCAGCGAGTGAAATATGGCTCTGAGTTTGGAATTTAGACGAACGGCCGCGATGAGCCTCCTCGCGCAGGGCGTTCACACGACGCTCGCGCCGACGCTAAAGACGCGCGTCGAGGACGAGCTAGACGGATACACTGAGGAGGAGGAGGCGCCTCTGAAGCGGCTCAGACCTGGTACAAACGGCCTGAAGGGGCTTCAGCTGGACGGTCGATTTGTTTCTGCGACAGACGGATCTCTACCGACCACCCCGGATCCAGAGGAGCTCGACTACGCTGAACTGGAACGCGATACTCGGCAGCTCTTATTGGACTTTTACCGCACACACACGGGAATGTGTCCGGTAGACCGTAAACTTCATCACGCCATACCTACGATGAGGCGAGTGGTCGACAATATTCTCGTGAAGCACCAGATCGCGTACAAAGGTAAGAGTCGCGCATGCGCAACCGACATCCAGTCAACAAAGCTGAGCAGTGTAATGATTGTGGTGAAGCTGTTTGCTATATTTGGTGAAGTTGTTTGCTATATTTGCACATTCAGACGTAATATCAGTTCAGAAAAGTTATCTAAATTGAGAAATCATAAAATTAGCCAATGGCTTTTAAAGTACGACAGTGGTCGCGGTTTTGTTTTGACGTCATACTTGCATGCTAATCCAGACCGATCATTCAAAATAGCTTGGGGTAGTTAAACTACATCGGGAGCGTCTCACAAGTTTATTCATCGATTAAAAGTAGACTAATGTGCGAATATAAAGCAACTTTACCTCAATCACAAAGTGACTTGCATTAGGCTGAATATAAAATATAAAATACTCTTACTAAAATACTTGTGATATTGGTTTAGATTTAATTGTATGACTTAAATTGGTATACTCTGTTATATTTTGCGTTTTAGACTCATTTAAAGAGACTGTTAAGCCACAAATTAAATGTCATTTACTCTGTTCAATTCTGTCTTCGTTTCTCCATTTTGATGAACGCATATATTTCAAATTAACCTGTAACCATTGACTAACATAGTATTTGTTTATCCTACTATGGAAGTCAATGGTTACAGGTTTTCAGCTTTCTTTAAAATATGATGTTGAACCGCTTGAGCGCGAGTAAATAAAACATTTGGGGTGAACTATCCCTTTAAGTGGATGTTGTGTCTTTGTTTATTGTGGTGTATAGACGTCAGTAAATGTGTTTGTTTCTCGCCTTCGCATTTTTAGCTTTTTTTTTTTTCTTCTGGGGTTTTTATCTGGTCAAACCGCAAAGTTCGTCATCGCGATTCTCGGAAGTTCCGCTTATCAGGCGCAAGCAGCAGAGGCGGAACTGACCCATACAGGCGGAAGCTGGACCCGTTTAACACCAGAAAACTCGATTACTCTAATGTTACCTAACAAAACAAAGGTAAATAAATTGATATTGCGATATCGTCGATTGTTTAAAGCGGCCAATGAGCAGCCAGTTCAGTGCTGTCAATCAAAAGAGGGCGGTGGAAAGCAGCACACCCCCTGTTATTTCCCCAACTCAGCCGGAAGGGTTGTTCCATCTATTGTTTTCCCATGGGAGTATTTTAGTATGTGTGTTACACGACTTGAACCAAACCACATATGATATGTATAATAACATTACAAAACTTTAATTTGAAAACAAATTAATATATGTAAATGAGGCAACAGATTGCGAAGTAATTGATTGTGAACTGCAATCCTATATAAAGCATAATGAATAATGACATTTACCTTTTTTTTAAGGTGCTCATTAAAATACTCTAGGGTTTTTCTAAAGAGTATTACTGGAGGTTATTAAAAGAGTCTTATGAGTTAATGAATTTATATTGGAATGAAGGTCAATGAAGTTACCGTATATAGTTATTCGGCCAATAAAGAGTTAAGAATGATGAAGAGATGTAAAATGTGTTGGCAGTGCATATAAAAACATTATATAAGTTTATTGCAAAACATTTCTACGTTTTATTAACACTAAATTACACTGGCGCTGAAGAATGTGCAGTATGATTGGTTGAATTGACTAGAGCATCATGGGTAATGTAGTTTTTCTGCACGCGTTCCACTATTAAATGATAAATAAGGTGAACGATTGGTTTTAACAATGAATTACCAACCTCAGAGCTCACAACTATCATTAGCTTAAATAAGCTAATGTTAAAATCGATTTTGTTGAATGAATTGGGTTTTATTACTGATTGTTATAACAGCCAATGATCAGCCAGTTATGAGCTGTCAATCAGAAGGAGGCGGGGAAAGCAGAACTGATGAACATTACTGTTATTTGAATATTGTGTGTGTGTGTGTGTGTGTGTGTGTGTGTGTGTGTGCTTATTCATGACGTTTTTGTTCGTTTCTTCAGGAATGATCCAGCGTCTTCAACTGGACTCTCAGCCGGCCTCTCTGGACGTCATCAGATGTATCGCGAGCACCATGTTTAAAGATGGCATCACTAACTGGGGCCGAATCGCGAGTCTGGTGGCGTTTGGAGCAGTGGTTTGCTCTCGATTGAAGGAGCTCCAGCAGGATCAGTGTGTGGAGAGGGTGGCTGAGCAGATCTCGTCATATCTGACCTCAGAACAGCAGGACTGGATCCTTAAAAACAAGAGCTGGGTGAGGAGAAACACACACAAACTGCGCGCCATCATGATTTTCCCCATTATCACTTTATATCAGGATCACGATAATCCCTTTTGTAAATAATTAATTAATTTAACTCTTGAATTGATGAAAAAAAACAATCAAATACAGTTAATATATTGATATAATATTAATTATACAGTTATTTAGCATTAATAGTTTGTAAACGCATCATATAACGGGACTATACTCATACTCATCATGAATTAGAATAGATGATGACGTTAAACACACACACACACACACACACACAGACGTCAGCTGCTCAGATTATCCCAGAAGCGACACCTCGCGCGCATTAGCATTGCTAATGTCTGTCTGAGAGGAAAATCTCACTCACAGGAGATGGGAACAGCTTGTATTTCTTCAGCTGCATAATTCAGTGCTGTTCTCATGTGTTTGAACACACACACACACACACACACACACACACACACATGTGAGTTCATTCAGCAGTGACACTGATCTCCAAGGCTCATGTATCAGGCTGATAAACCACCATTAAGCTCATCTGTACGCTTGTTTCCATTACAGATTTGCGTAATGATTTAGCATTATTTTCTAAGTGACGATGGAAAATGTTGTGAAATGACGGCGTCTCTGTTAATTAAAATTAAAGTCATTCTCAAACCTTGGCTACATGAATGGGCTTTACTTGGACATCATCAACGCAACAGCTAATATACCTTTCTATTCAAATTAAAGCTTTAATGGCCAGTTAATCAATAAGTTTAGTCACATCTCGTCATTTATATATCACTGTCTGCTTCAGACTCTGTTATTTTGCATCTGATATTGCTGTAATCATTATATTAATTTATAAAAATCTCCATTTTATTATTGTTCACACTTAAAATTGTCATTTTAAATGGGTCTGATTTTATTTTAAAATGCGAAATTGCAAGAAAAGTATAAAATAGAGCATAATCAATTAGTTTTTCATGATTTTATTATATTGTACTATTATTAAATGGGTGATTTTTACGAATCCGACACTTCATTTCAGTTTGTTTCTTTATTTCTGGTAAAACACCTCACGAGTTTAACATTTTATTGTCATTAATTTGGTATTTTAGTGAGTCTGATGCGTTTGACTTGATATGAAGTGCAATAGCAGCTCGACTAGAGTCTCCATCACTGACGTTCCCGCTCTGTTTCTCCTCAGCATGGGTTTGTGGAGTTCTTCCACCAGGAGGACGTGGAGTCTGTGGTGCGTCATGGTCTGATGGCGCTGGTCGGATGTGCGGGGATCGGCGCCGGTCTGGCCTTCCTCATCAGGTGAGAGCGAGCAGAGGATCATGGGACTTTTCTCCGCTCTACTCTCACTGAGGCGCTTTGGAGTGTTACAAAGAAAATCTTCCCCCGCGCCGCTGTACTGACCTGAGCCCCGCTCACTCTGAGCACACGATTGGGCTCGCCGTCAGTCGCAAGAGAATAAGAACATTCTGATTTATTTTATAATAAAAAAACTATGTTTAAGAGAATATTTGTCTGCGTTGTTTGATTTCATGGTCATTGCTAATGTGTAAACCTACAGGAGTTTCTGTAAACGATGATCTGAAGGGATGATCGACTAAAACAACTTAAATAAATCCACATTTGAGAATTTTTCTGAACAGAAAACAAGATTAAATTCATCTTTATTTCTCCAGCGCTTTCACAATGTAGATTGTCGAAGCAGCTTCACATGTTATAGTATAAATTCACATTATAGTGAGTTTAAACCGTGTCTGTTTCAGTTCAGTGTGGTTTAATAATCACTACTGAGAGTCCAAACACCGAGTAATCCATCGATGCGCAGCTCTACAGATCCTGAACCATGCAAGCCGGTGGCGACAGCGGCACGGAAAACTTCACCAATTGACGAAAGTGAAGAAAAAAAACCTGGAGAGAAACCAGGCTCAGTTAGGCACGACCATTTCTCCTCTGGTGATATTTTGAAGAGTATGGCTTACTAGGGGATCATATACATAGGATGTTCCAAAGTCTTTGTCTTCTGTTCATCAGAAGAGAACTGAAAGTATTGAAGTGATTGGCTGAGTAATATGAACGGCATGTTTAAGAGGACCTCAGGCGATGAGACGGGAGTTTCCTTGTCATATCAAAAGTAAAAGAGAACTGAGCTCTGCTGTTTAGATGGTGGAAATCCCAAACCACAGCTGAATACCCACATAAAATGCAAAACTACATGAATAAATGATTTGCATACATGATTTGAATAGATGTAGAGTTTATAGATAAATGCAGAAACCAGTGGTAAAATCGCATCACAACATTAGTGTTGATCATTTTGTAGGCCTGATAATTGACTAAACATGTTTGTTGCGTGTTTGTTTACCAGTCTGTGTTTAGATGACTAATTTAACCAATTTAGTCTGTTTACCAAAAGAAAGTCCAACCTGATGTTATAGAATGTTTTTTATAAATGTATTTTAATGAATGCTCAACTCTCCGTGTGGGCTGTAAACCGTCCTCCTGCTCAGGCTCAGTCACTGTGTTTGACTCAGTTTGATCAAGTTGAAATTCTGCCTATATTATCATATGTGCACATATAGCAATGAGAGCAGGTGTCTGATAGACGTGGCTTTATTATACTGAAATGTAGGTCTACACCAAACAAATGCAAAACAGTGTTGCAACTCTCCCCTATATCTGGTGATGTCAGCTGCTGCTGTGTTTAGCAGTGTTTGTTGATTCTGCACAAACCACACACACAGTGTGACATTTATCGGCTTGCCGTGTGGTTTCTTCGCTTTTTGGTGATATTTTTCACCTTTGCAGTGCAAGTCAGCAGAATATAGAGCACGTCTTTCTGGAAACTGTAGAGCTGAGATAAACCTAACCACAGCACACAGGCGATTGCACTCACAGACAGCAGATAAACCTACTGAACAGCAAATATTAACTAGTTTGCAGAAGTTAAACACTGTATACACACACACATGCAACGTCAAGAGCTGCTCTGCGCATGTGTGTCTTCAGCAGATATCTGACACTACACAACCACAAACATTTCTGAGAAAACCTCCACGTCTCTCTCTGTGTGTGTGTGTGTGTGTGTGTGTTTATCCTGACTGTTCTGGTGCACTCTATTTTGCTCATCAACACAGCACCAACATGTTATTATGTACAAATTAAACAAAACTCCAACAAAATCGAGCATATCATCATGGCTATAAAGTACATGAAGAAATGCATGTATTAGCAGGACCGAGTGTTCATTTATGCTGATATTTCTTAGCATCATGTAAATCCAAACTTGTTTTTATTCCAAATATAGCATCTTCCCTTTAAGACTTTAAATAGTCTAGCTCTTGTTTATCATGCCAACCTACAATCTAACCCTCGCTCTTCAAGATCTCAAACTCAGGGCTTCTGGTAGTACACAGAATAACAAAGTCTACTAAAGGAGGTCGAGCCTTCTCATTTATGGCTCCTAAACTCTGGAATAGCCTACGTGATGATATCCGAGGCTCAAACACACACTCTTCAGTTCAAAACTAGATTAAAGTCCTATCTGTTTAGTAAAGCATACACTCAGTGCATCACGTAACAGTATGTTGTATTAGCGTGCTCCATGCAGGTGAGCGGGCTTGACAAACCACCTGTAGGACACACTCCTGCTGTCTTAATACACCAGACATGGTGTTAGAAGTATGTTTATGCTTTATATGTGTGTTTATATAGCACTTATTCTCAGTTATAGCACTTTATTTTTACATTGACATTAATATCTCTTGTTCAACACACACACTTAATAAACAAACACACTTGATTGAACATGTACAGGTAGACATATACACCTATATACTATATAACTGCAGGTTAACTGTGTTTATATATAATAACTTTAACTGATTAAGTCATTAGTAATTTGTTACTGGTTAATTGGTTACAATTATTAGTAACTAATACATTTATGGTAATTAATAACCTTAACTTTTTCTGATTGAAAAATATTGACTGTATTGTATTAATGTGCACCTATTGTAAAGCTGCTTTAAAACATTAATTAATTTATAATATTATAATTAATAATAATAGTGAAAAACACTATACAAATACACTTGAGTGAATATACGTCATCGATTACATCACACAAGTGTCCTGTACTTGAGATAAGCAAACCCTTGAGAGATAGATAGATTATTATGTATGTATATACTGTATATGTGTAACGGAGGCCAGCTAGCCTAGCAACAGACGCTAGAGGCCATGGTCTTCCTTGTTAGAACAACCGACTCCCATACAAAGAATCACCGGTTCGATCCTAGCTCAGACTGGGTTGGATGCAGTTGGTTCGCTGAGTTACACTTGGGGGCTCGTCCGGGATGGCAGTGAGGTTTAAGGGGGTGAGTGTAATGAAGGCCAGCTAGTGAAGTGCTCTGCAGGTAAACCTCACTCCTCTGACCTCAAATGATGCTGTTGCAACAGATGCTGGAGGCCATGGTTTCCTCTAGCCTCCTTGTTAGAGCAACCGACACCCATACAAAGAATCGCTGGTTCGATCCTAGCTTTGACCGGGTTGGGTGCAGTAGGAGCGGTGGGTTATTCTTGGGGGCTCGTCCGGGATGGGAGTGAGGTTTAGGCGTGGTAAGTGTAACAGAGGTCAGCTAGCGAAGTGCTATGCTGGTAAACGTCACTCTTCTGACCTCAAAAGGTGCTTTAGCGACAGATGCTTGAAGCCTTAGAGCAGAGGTGGGCAAACTACGGCCCGTGGGCCATATGCTGCCCACTGATCATCCGGCCAGAAATGCTGCTTCTGAGTAACGGTTTGGTTTCAGAATTAGTAAATAACTGATGCAATACAAGTGAACGCCATTTGATGGCAGTATTGCACGCGGTACAGTTAGTGCAACCAGTAGAGTTGGAACACACTCTCGGATATTAAATGCACTCGACTGTTAATGACTGAAAATGACAGAAAGCGGTAGGTCTAATACCGCTAATAAAGCGTAGGTCTAATAAGAAAGTGTTGCTGTTTTTAAAGACTACAACCTAAGGGGCCGATCACACCGAATGCACATTTACATTCCAAAACAGCGAGGTGCACCGCACTGCCTTTCTGTTGACAAGAAATAAAGGAGCGCGGTGCACTTTTTAATGTCGTTAGGCAACGACTGAATCAGCTGGGTATATTGCTGTTGATATTAATATAACTTTATTTTCAGGCTCATTATTTACATTAACACACACATAATAACATGACACGGAATAACAAAGACTAAGATTCCTCCTCCGTTTTATAACCGTTGATATGAGCATATTAATACAAGCTCAAATCAGATTGTTGTGAATTTGACTCATATTATATAATTATTGCTGGTTAATTGCGTTATTTTTTGTCATAGAATATATTCTCCATGCACACATCCACTTTAAAAGTTCTTTTATCAAAGATTTGTGGTTTCATCAAGTGTTATGAGGATTGATCTGTATATTCTGAAAGCAGTGCAGGTTAGATTATTGTAAATTTGACTGAATAATAAACTTTAGGAATTATTTTTAATGTGTTAATGTGAGATTTTTTCTATCAGACAATATCTTTTTCTCCACTGTAAAAATAAATTTATTGCATTATTACATTTAATATTATTATGTTTTATAAGGGATTATTTTGATGATTATTATTATGATGATTGATAAATAAATACAAATAGCAGTGCAAACTCATTTGACTAAGTTTTGTGTTAATGTGACATGTTTCTGTTCGATATTACATGCTTCATGCATACTGCCACTATAAAATAAAAAATAATAAAATATATTTGATTATGCCACTTTAAAGTTATGTTTTGAAGAATTTGTCATTAATGGAGAATAATGAAAACCTCATCCTTCTTCCAGTACATTATTTTATATTGCTTTTTATTAATATTAAGGTAGCTCTGCTTCCTCTTTCTTCAGTTTTTGTTATTTATTTTGTGTTTTTGAGGGTTTTTTTTTGTCATTTTTGTTGGTTGTTTTGTTATCCTCTGTACAATTATTTCATATAATTACAATATATCTGTAGCATATGCCTGTGTATTACATATTCAGTCTTGAATCTGTCCTGAATTTTATTGCATTTTTCTTCCCTTATAATTGAAATAATAAAATAAAATGTATAGGTGCTAGAGTGAACATATGAAGCCGACTCACTCCCTCAGTCAAAATCAAGGGATCAAGGGTACGTCCATATTAACTTCTCACGTTCACTTGATGAACTGGAACGCACTTTATAAGTATATACAGTATATTAATATTCTCTAAAAAAGTTCCTCGAGTACGGTCTCTCTCTCTCTCTCTCTCTCTCTCTCTCTCTCTCTCTCTCTCTCTCTCTCTCTCTCTCTCTCTCTCTCTCTCTCTCGGTTTCTCAGAAGTTGAACTTAAGAAGAAAACAGGAAGCAGCGCGTGCACGAGTGCGCGTCCCCTCTGCGCTTATATAACCTGATCTCTGTTGTTTGCACACTCCAGTGTTTGCTTAGTTTTATTTATCATTTATCAGTCGCATCCGCTAGGAAAGAGCTTTACACTGTCGGTCAGGACACTGCAGACGGAAATACTGTGTAAAAACTAATATAGAGGCGCTCACCAAACAGCTGTTCAACACTGAACATTAAAAAAGGGACAGGTCACCCAACAATCTACATTCTGCTGACATTCACTTCTTACAAACCTTTCTGAGTTTCTTTCTTCTGTTCAACGCCTTAAAAGATACTTTGAAGAATGCTGAAAGCCTGAATAAATATAAAGAGAATAAAAGTGTAAAGTTAATAAAACTTGGGGACAGATTCAGAACACCTTAATGTATTGGAAGAAATGCAAGCATAACCAGTGACCCCTGTCAATGACAGAGTAACTAAACACTGGGTGCTATTGATATTCATAATGTTTTAAATAATCTGTCCAAACTATGATGTGACAATAAAACTAGTCAGGATGATGCATTTTTCTGGATATATTTGAACAATGTTAATTTATAATCACTTTGGCGTGTGTGATCAGAATATAGACAGAATAAAAGTGGTGTGAGTGTGCGTGTGTGTGTGTGTGTGTGTGTGTGTGTGTGTGTGTGTGTGTGTGTGTATGTGTGTGTGTATTTGTAGACTTCTGAATGAATCTTGAGAATTGATGAACTAAACTGGCCGTAGTGTATGAGAGTGTGTGAATGAGTGTATATGGGTGTTTCCCAGTACTGGGTTGCAGCTGGAATGACATCCACTGTGTAAAACATATGCTGGAATAGTTGGCGGGTTATTCCGCGGTGGCGACCCCTGATTAATAAAGGGACTAAGCTGAAGGAAAATGAATGAAAGATTTATGCAAGGTCATGTTTGTCCATATTTGACCCAATGTTGGATCACGACATCCAGTTTGTTATTAGAGTGTGTATATTTGTAGACTTCTGAATGAGCCTCACCACTTTTATAAATATGAATTGGAACTGAAATTGAGAATAAAATGCGTTAAACAAATGTTGAATAATATTTTCCTTCCACTAAACCGCTCACTAACGCTTGACACAACATGTCTCGACACATACATGTGTGTTGACATCTGTATTTCTGCTGAGCAGCAAGGGTGTGTGTGTGGGGGGGGGGTTCAGTGTATGCAATCTTTTAGTTTGCAATAGTTTAGTTTGTAATGTGTTTTGTGTTGAACATGAGGACATGAGTGGTGTTTTCAAGAGGTCAAATTCACATTCCCAGGATCAGGGATCAGATGTGTATGAGTACAAAATGGATGAGTGAGTTAAGCTGTAGATACACAAAGGTATGTGGACAAGAAGGATTAATATCTCTCATTTAAAGGCTGATTACATTTATTCATTCATTTTTCCCTCAGCTGAGTCCCTTATTTATCAGGGGTCGCCACAGTGGAATGAACTGCCAACTATTCCAACATATATTTTACACAGCGGATGCCCTTCCAGCTGCAAGCCAGTACTGGGAAACACCCATACATACTCATTCACTCATGTGGCGACCCCTGATGAACTAAGCTGAAGGAAATTGTATGAATGAATGACTGTATTTCTCTCCATCTGCACCGCACACTTTTCTTAAACTCCATCATCTTCTGACTCGGTAAGTAAAAGAATGTCTACATCTGAATAAACCACACACTCATTAGACTTCTCCAACATTAAAAACCTCTATTGCACAACATCTTGCACAATATTGTTAGTTTGGGTCACCGTTCACTGTATTAACAAACCATTAACTGACAGTACTAGCTTAATGAACTACTAATGAGCTGTTTATTAACAGTTAGTAAGGTAGAAGTTGGGTTGGATCAGGCATGCAGAATAAGATCATACTTTATAACTACTAAACAGATAACAGCAGGAATATTGACCTAAAATAAAGTGTCACGAATAAAACACCTGAGGGATGAAAGTGTGTTTAACTCTCTGTTCTAGTGTGTTTTAATGGTCTCTGATACAGTGCAGTGTGTGTGTGTGTGTGTGTGTGTGTGTGTCTTGTAAACTCCTAAGTCAGTGTAAACTCTTCAAGTCAGTGTGTGTGTGTGTTTCTGTTTTGTACACTTTAGTCAGTGTAAACTCTTTGGGTGTGCGTGATTCTGGCTTTTAAATACTTGGGTCAGTGTAAACTCTTCAGGTGTGTGTGTTGAGGTGCAGAAGTGTCATGGTTAATGCATGATCTGATGTCGAGTTTCCAGAGAGTTCCCCGCACTTCCTGCTGCGCAGCTATTGGCTGACACTCTTCTGCCTCCCCGTAGCAACAGCTGCTATAAATGGCAGCAAAACACAAAGTTTCCCAGAAGTCAGCTGACGTGTGTGTGCGTGTGTGTATGTGTGTGTGTGTGAGTAACACTTCTGCTTTACATACTTTCATGAAACTTAAACTTTAACTAAATAACTTCTACAATAAGAACTTACTCTATAGTTTTAAACAGAATGTAGGAGATGTGCAGGATTTACATAACAGTGATGGAAAAATACAGTGTACTTCTGCATGACACACACACACACACACACACACACACACACACACACACACACACACACACACACACACACGTCTACTGTAAACACCCAATTGCTGCTCTTTATAAAGTTATAATAAAGTTTTGAGTCTGGTTTGAGCATCTTCTGCACTTCATAACCTCCTAAACTCCCTTTAAAACCTTTAAACTAGCAAATATTCAGACATTCTGTTCATAATAAGTGTGTGTGTGTGTGTGTGTGCGTGTGTGTGTGGGTGTGGGTGTGTGTGTGTGTGGGTGTGCTTTTGTGCATAGGTTTGTGTGCATGTGTGTGTGTCTCCAGTGTTTTTGTGTGCTTGTGTATGTGTGTATGTCTGCATATGTGTGCGCTTGTGTAGTGTGTTTGCATGTGAGAGAGCGTTCATGTGTGTGTGTATGAGTGTGCGTGCATATATTAATGTGTGTGTGCATTTGTGCATGCTTGTGTGTGTTTTGTGTGTGTGTGTATACATGTGTGTGCTTGTGTATGTGTGCCCAGCTAGCAAAATTTACGTGGCTCAAATCCGGCCCGCACCAGACATTTAAATCCGGCCCACATACCGCATGGAATGATGGTAATTAGGCGGTCCACTCCTGTTTGCCAGATCTGGGCCACAATTAAGCCATGGCCATACCACGTGGCAGCCAGAATTCAACCAAATGAACCAGAACTGACCCTATTCTGGGCCACAGTTTGCTTTTGTTCCGGCCCAGATCTGGCCTACACCTTACACTTGCTGGGTGTGGCAAAGTACAAAAATCCCAGCATGCATTGCAGTGTGAATCCATTCTACAGCTTATTGATGCTCCAGTTGTCATTATCTGCTGTTGATTCTGCTGTTTCTGTTGACACTGTGGTTGAGGTTCATACGCTGATTATTGATGTCTCTGTGAGCAGTTCAATTGCTATCAATTGAACCCTAGAATTTCTTTAGCTTATAAACCTTCATAATACTGTGGCATGTTCAATCATGTTATTACATTACGTCTGATAATGGATTAAACATTGGTGAACATCAGTGAATTATATTATTTCATCACAGGTTGGGCCTTAATTAATTAATTTTTATTTATTTGTGTTTATACTTGGCTTGTTTGCTGTAATGAATAAACTTTTCAAGCAAAGTTCTTCAAAATTACAGCAGCCCAAAAGAACATTCATATTAAGAGAGTCAGGGCTGAGCCCAACTATAGCAAACACTTTTCTCCAGGATGGTGACTTTAGTCTATGTGGCCCACATGTGTTTTAAGATAACTGGGCCACATTTGCCAAATCTATAGGCTAACGGCTGCATTAGCCAGAGCTAACTGTGCCAAATATTTGCTAAAAGTGGTCCACTTATGTCTTAAGATAACTGGGCCACATTTGCACCTACACGTGTGAGCCACTTTAGGTTTAGACCCAGATTACCCTTAAATGACTAGGCCACATTTTTGCCAACGGTGGCCCACATTTGTCCTCCATCATTTGGGCCAAATTTACCATTTTCCACATGGGCCACATTAGGTTTACCTTCAGATTACATCTAGCCATAAGTGCCAAATCTTTGCCTTAAATGGCCCATATATGAAATTGAAACTTTGGCCCCCCTTTGCCATTGTACAGGTGAGCCACTTCAGGCTCATATTAGTTTTGTTTGGGCCGAAGGAAGACCACCAGTGCTGCATAACTGCCTAAAGTGGCCCACATTCATATGCTATCTGGGTGTGCATGTGTGACAGTATGTATGTATGTGTGTGTGTGTGTGTGTGTATGTGTGTGTGTGCATGTGTGTGTGTGTATCTATGTGTGTATATATGTGTGTGTGCCTGTGCATGAATGTTTGTGCATGTATGTGTGTGTGTATGTAAGTTTGCGTGTGTCTGCTTGTGCAAGTGTGTTTGTCTGTGTTAATATGTCAGTGTGCTTGTGTTTGACTATTTGTGTGTGTATGTATATGTATATGTGTGTGTTCGTGTGGGCATATCTGTGTGTGCTTTTGTATGAGTGTGTTTGTGTGTGTATGTATGTGTGTGCACATGTGCATTTGTGTGTCCGCATGTGTAAATGTGTGTGCATGTGTGAGAGTGTCTGTGTATGTGTGTGTGTTTTTAAGTATGTTTGTGTGTGTGCATGTGTGTGTTTGTGTGTTTTCTACTGTGCATGCACAGGTCTTGACAGGAAGTGAGCTGGTGTGTGTGTGTGTGTGTGTGTGTGACCTGCTGACACACATTCACATCTGCATGAAGCGGAGTCTCTTCATCTGATCTCAGACCTGCGCTTCACTGCAATAAAAGCAGCGGGGCGTGACAGTGATGTCGCTATAGAAACCCTGGGGGTGTAAAACTCTGTTTTAAAACATGACATGATTATGGGCGGCACGGTGGCTCAGTGGTTAGCACTGTGGCCTCACAGCAAGAAAGTCATTGGTTCAAGTTCTGTCCGTTGGTGTTTCTGTGTGGAGTTTGCATGTTCTCCCCGTGTTGGCGTTGGTTTCCTCCGGTTTCCCTCACAGTCCAAACACATGCGCTATAGGGGAACTGATGAACAAAATTGGCCATAGTGTATGAATGTGAATGAGTGTGTATGGGTGTTTCCCAGTACGGGGTTGCAGCTGGAAGAGCATCCGCTGTGTAAAACATTTGCTGGAATAGTTGGCGGTTCATTCTGCTGATTATTAAAGCGCTAAGCCGAAGGAAAATGAATAAATGACATAGTTATCAGTCATAAACACTGATACGGAGCATCTGATGGCTTTATTTCACAGGTTGATGATTAAATACTTCATATTATAGACATGTGCATTAAAACAGCTGGGAAAGTTTTATCATAAATGTCCAACACACTCCTAAAGTCCCCGAGTCTCATATCAAGCAGAAACGTTTGGAGAAAAGTACCTGTGCTTTCATTATTAACCACAATCAGAGCTAGTGCTGGTGTTTTGGGGGATTTTCTTTATCGGTTTAGTCGAAAACCTTCACCAAACTCCTCAAACACACTTCATAATTTTATTTCATATCCTACACTTCAGCACACTCACATAAAAGAGTGTTTATGACGTTTCTACATTCATGAGGTTATCTATGACACACACACACACACACCCACAACACTCCTATGGAGACGGAGAGGTTATGATGACGTCAGAGGCTCACAGGAACATCTCATTTATGTTTCCATAGCAGCAACAGTCATATATATACAATGCCACATCAAACATTTCATTGGTTCATTATTTTAGTATTCATTTTGTATTATTCATTCATTCAGTTTCCCTCAGCTTTATTAATCAGGGGTCGCCACAGTGGAATGAACCGCCAACTTATCTAGCATATGTTTTACACAGCGGATGCCCTTCCAGCCACAACCCAACACTGGGAAACACTCTCACATTCACACACATACACTACGGCCAATGTAGATTGTTCGGTTCACCTGTAGGGCGGCACGGTGGCGCAGTGGGTAGCACGATCGCCTCACAGTAAGAAGGAGTCCCGGCTGGGTCAGTTGATGTTTCTGTGTGGAGTTTGCATGTTCTCCCTGTGTTGGTGTGGGTTTCCTCTGGGTGCTCCGGTTTCCCCCACAGTCCAAACACATGCGCTATAGGGGAACTGATCAACTACATTGGCTGTGGTGTGATGTGTGAATGAGTGTATATGGGTGTTTCCCAGTGATGGGTTGCAGCTGGAAGGTCATCCGCTGTGTAAAACATTTACTGGAATAGTTGGTGGTTCATTGCACTGTGGCGACTCCTGATGAATAAAGGGACTAAGCCAGAAGAAAATGAATCAGTTCCCCTATAGCACATGTGTTTGGACTGTGGGGGAAACTGGAGCACCCGGAGGAAACCCACGCCAACATGGGGAGAACATGCAAACTCCACACAGAAACACCAACTGGTGTCCCCAACCGGGACTCGAACCAGCGACCTTCTTGCTGTGAAGTGATTGTGCTACCCACTGTGCCACCGTGATGCCCCTTTTGCATTATTATACTATTTGAATTCATTTTAATATTTGATTTATGCTTGGAGTTTTATGTTTTCATTATCTCTATTTAAATGTGTTTATTTTAAATAACTAAACAAAAAAATGTCATGGTAATTCACCTAATTTTTTAAATTGATATATATATATTTTTTTAAATTATTAACTTCTATATTTAATTTAAAATCTTTCCTATGCTTTTATTTGTATTTTTTAAAATCTTTTTTAAGGTTTTGAATATTCATTAGCAGCAGTTGAAAGCTCTTTTAGTTGCTCTGTTATATCTGTGGTGATTTGCATGAAATAAATTTGCATTCAGCATTAAAAAAGACACTCTTTCATATCACTGACCCAGAAATAAGTGTGTGTGTTGGCATGTCTCTTTAGTGTGTGTGTGTGTGTGTTGGCATGTCTCTTTAGTGACGTGCGTGTGTGTGTGTGTGTGTGTGTGTGTGTTTAGGTTTATCACAGGATAAGACAGTGATGCATGTCTTTTATTCGTCATCATAAATGCTTTAAGGTTTTACAGCAGAATCATCCAACAAAAGCACAAAGACCAAAGATCCTGTCGAGTCAAACACACTAAAGTGCATCATGTTGCTTTGAATAATCCGTTAAATAAAATTTTAAAAATGTAATAAAAAAATTAATATATAAAATAAAAAGATTTTCGTCAAAAATCATCTTAAAATTCACTGTAGATTATTCTTAGTTTATTATTATTTAGAATGCAACACGGTTGTTTTAGACACAGATGTCGTTTGCTAATATGCTCATGCTAATCGGTTCTTTAGCAAACTTCATTTTCTTTTCAGCTTAGTCCCTTTATTAATCTGGGGTCACCACAGCGGAATGAACCACCAATTTATCCAGCATATGTTTTACACAGCGGATGCCCTTCCAGCCGCAACCCATCACTGGGAAACACCCATACACTACCATTCACACACACTCATACACTACAGACAATTTAGCTTACCCAATTCCCCTATAGCGCATGTGTTTGGACTGTGGGGGAAACCGGAGCACCCGGAGGAAACCCACACCAACACGGGGAGAACATGCAAACTCCACACAGAAATGGCAACTGAACCAGCGACCTTCTTGCTGTGAAGTGATCGGGTTACCCACTGCGCCACCATGACGCCCATAGCATGAGAGATGAATATGATCATTTATAGTCCATTCACACAGTCTGGATGATCAGTGTTTGCACATGTTTGTTGTATTGTGAAATGTTCTGCAATGAATCTCTCTCTGTGCGTCAGAGGAATGTGAGGACTGTCAAAAATGTGCCCTGAACACATTTCTCTGATTATCATGAGCTGCACAAAGATCAAAAGATCAAAATGAAGATCATGGCAACACTGATGAAAGAAACTCTGACTCAAAGACAGATTATTCATCATACACACATTCGTCTGAGAAAGGGAATTAACATTTAAAGCTGCTCATTTAGGCAGCATGGTGGCTCAGTGGTTAGCTCTGTGGCCTCACAGCAAGAAGGTCGCTGGTTCGAGTCCCGACTGGGTCAGTTGGTGTTTCTGTGTGGAGTTTGCATGTTCTCCCCGTGTTGGTGTGGGTTTCCTCCGGGTGCTCCGCTTTCGCCCACAGTCCAAACACATGCGCTATAGGGGAATTGATGAACTAAACTAGATGTAGTGTATGAGTGTGTATGGGTGTTTCCCAGTACTGGGTTGCAGCTGGAAGGGCATTCGCTGCATAAAACATATGCTGGAATAGTTGGCGGTTCATTCCACTGTGGCGACCCCTGATGAATAAAGGGACTAAGCCGGAGGAAAATGAATGAATGATACTTTGTTTATTTATTGATTGTTATTTATAAGAATTTAACTATTTATTGACAAAGCACAGGTCACTATTTTTATTTTAAGTCTAATGAGTTTATTTTCACTGAAATATAAATTAGGCTACTGCTGAAAAAAACAGCTTAAACCAGCCTAGGCTGATTGGCTGGTTTTAGCTGGTTGACCAGCCTGGTTTTAGAGGGGTTTTGGCCGTTTCCAGCCTGGTGTTAGCTGGTCAGGCTGGAAAATGACCAGCTAAATCCAGCTAAAACCAGCTTGACCAGCCTGGTTTAAGCTGGGCATAGCTGGTTTTGGCTGGGCTCCCAGCCTGTCTAGGCTGGTGAAGCTGGTTTTAGCTGGTCATTTTCCAGCCTGATCAGCTAAGACCAGGCTGGAAATGGCGAAAACCCCGCTAAAACCAGGCTGGTCAACCAGCTAAAACCAGCTTGACCAGCCTTAAATAACAACAAATAGCTTATATTCAGCTGGAATTTCTCATAAAAACAATGTATGTCTAGTTTATGTGAATTTTGTTGACATTTCTAACAATGTATTAGTTTATTAGCAGGGATAAAAACATGTACGCTGTGATTAGCTAATATTCTGATCAGATGCTACGGTTTTAGAGTTTAGTTTGGGTAGTAAGTTATGACTATTTTTATAAAATACTGATTCTTTAGCTCTAAAAAAGTTCAGAGATTATAAATGCTCATAATTGGGTGTAAATGAACGTTAATAATTACAATGAGCTTTAGTTTTTCCAGGCGTGTGTGTGTGTTTGTTTGCGGCGCCATCTTCTGGAGCTCAGAGATCAAACTTCCGCATATTTTACACTGTTTAGCTTTTACCAGAAGAATTTAAAGACTTCAGGAAGATCGTCACGTTGAATCTCCTGAAATAACACGATCCACGCGTGAATCAAAAACTAATAGAACCGGACATGAAGCCAGTATAAACGGCATCACGCGCTTATGAATGACTCTTCTGTAAATACAGCGTGACGAATCAAGGTCACGTGTTTGCCCTCACAGCCAATAGAAGCCCATATAAACACTTCAGTTTATTCTGAATGCTCAACTCTCTGTATTGTAGTATTTTTTTATTTAATGTATGTTCTGCATCACTGACTAAGTTTGGTAAGACTGTTACATATGTTATCATGTAATCCTGTATACTTGTCAGTTATATTCTTCAATAAAAAAGTTAATAAAACTCTCTGTATCCTTAATGCTCACTTCAGTTTCACATTTAAAGGTCATGTGAAATTAAAATAAAGTGTTTTAGATGTTAGAGTAAGTATATAAAGAGATCTATAATCTTTCTCTGGAACAGTGATGTTTACACGTAGAGGATGTAAACCTGATATAGACATCTAAAGTTTGAAGTTTGGTGCTTCTTTCTAAATCAGGGGTGTCCAAAATCGGTCCTGGAGGGCCGCTGTCCTGCATAGTTTAGCTTCAACTTCCTTCAACACACCTGCCTGGAAGTTTCTAGTATACCTAGAAAGAGCTTAATTAGCTACTTCAGGTGTGTTTAATTGGCGTTGGAACTAAAATATAGCGGACACCGGCCCTCCAGGACCGAGTTTGGACACCCCTGTTATAAATGGATCAACGATTTTTTGACGTCACCTCATACTTCAGTTTCTCATCAAATCTTCTGACCAATCAAATGCTTTCTAGTGCCTGATATACCCCGCCCCCTTCTCATTTGCTTTATTCATTCATTCATTCATTTTCCTTCGGCTTGGTCCCTTTATTCATCAGGGGTCACCACTGTGGAATGAACCGCCAACTATTCCAGCATTTGTTTTACACAGCGGATGCCCTTCCAGCTGCAACCCATTGCTGGGAAACACCCATACACACTCATTCACAAACACTTATACACTACGGCCAGTTTAGTTAATCAATTCCCCTATTCCCCTATAGAAACCCACACCAACACGTGGAGAACATGCAAACTCCACACAGAAACACCAACTGACCCAGCCGAGGCTCAACCCAGTGACCTTCTTACTGTGAGGCGATTGTGCTACTCACTAAGCCACCGTGTCGTGTATATATATATAAGTAAACATAGATACATTATACTATATATATAAACATATAGTTTATATGTTTTAGTTTACTACTGGATTATGGAGTTATATATGAAATAATGGTTGATTATAAAACTATATTAAATAATTCTGAATGTAGAATAATTGTGTCCATTTAAAGCTACTGGATCATGAAGTAATATTATGAAATAATGGATAATTAGGAGTGTAGGATAAAGTAAATGTTAAGCGTTAAGCACAAGTGTACCATCCAGTCTTCCAGTCCTGCGCGTGTCAGTGTGGAGCTGCACACACCGGAAGTGATGTTTCTCTGCCGCTTTCATTGTGTTGTTGAGGTTTTCATCGTTGTAACATTTAATTTATAATGATGTATTTGTAAGTACTTTGATGTTATAGTAATAAAACAATTATTAGTTTCATCCCCTCGCGTGTTGTGGGAGCGCGGTTGTGCGCATGCGTGGGTCCGGTGAGCTAAATGAACTGAGGCGACTGAACACAGAGTAGAAATTCAGAAATTCAGAGTTGAATAATTGAGTTATCGGTGTAGAAATGAGTTTGGCGAACAGCAGAGAACAGCGCAGCACTGCGGGAAACCGCATGTCTAAGCTGCTGGACGCAGAAGAAGAGGATGAGTTTTACAAGACCACATACGGAGGATTCAATGACGTGAGCAGCACACTGTTAACACATTAACGCTGATATATCTGTGTAACGTGTGTGTTCTGAGTGACTGAGTGTGTTTATATAGTTTAATTAGACGAATGGAGTATATTCAGCATGTTTAATTTATGTTATAGTTAACTCCAGTGCATGTTTATGGAAATAAATAAGCTAAAGTTGGTTTTATAATAGCAGATTCGTTCATTTTTATGAACAGTCACAGCTGTATTATTTACCGCACTGTTATTACTGTTGGGTCTGAATTAGCAAGTGAGTTTGACTTCAAAACAACATTAGCACTATTTCATTGACTGTAAACAATATTATACGATGATAGTCATTGGCTGCTAATTTGATTTCCCTGTTTATAATAGTGTTCTGAAATTATATTATTAAGGAGAAAGTCTAAATGTGTGACAATAAAACCAATTTTACCTCTATCTATCTATCTATCTATCTATCTATCTATCTATCTATCTATCTATCTATCTATCTATCTATCTACCTACCTACCTACCTACCTACCTACCTACCTACCCACCCACCCACCCACCCTACCTACCTACCTACCTACCTACCTACCTACCTACCTACCTACCTACCTACCTACCTACCTACCTACCTACCTACCTACCTATCTATCTATCTATCTATCTATCTATCTATCTATCTATCTATCTATCTATCTGTCTATCTGTGTGTGTGTGTGTGTGTGTGAGAGAGAGAGAGAGTGTGTTTATGTAATTAGTTTACATTACTTGCATGTGTTCAACACCTTACATTTATGTAATTATACCCTTGTGCATCCTTTTGTTGAAATAATAAATTTTATAATGTTGGCAAAAAAATATATAATTATTTTAAATCCTATTATGTTACTCTCATTTAATTTCATTCACCTATTTAAGACAAATAAAAAAAATTAGGATCCTCATGAGTGTGTGATGATTATTATTTTTATTATTTATTTTTTATAAATTATTTATTTATTTATGTATTTATTTATTTTATAAACACAAACTGTGTGGCATGTGATTTAAAGTCTTTATTATGAACAAATATAAAATAAAATTGTTTTTATTTATTAGTTTATTTAAATAACTTTAGTAGTTATCATTAGGACGGATGCTGGTTAAAATAAATATATGTCCATTAAAATATACACACAGTGCTCAGCATAATTGAGTAGACCCCATTTTTTAGGTAATGTATTTTGGTGCATTTAAGCAAAACAGATTTATCAAATTGATATATTTATTAAAATAATATTTTGGTCACCAAACGTATTTAGAAATGGAAAGATAATACAATTACATTCAAGCAAAATATTGCAAAACAATTACAACCTACAAAATTTCAATTAAATCTTTCACTTTTTATTTTATTTTTTATTTTTATTTTTTTGCTTTTCTTATTTTGTCCTTTTTTTTTTTAATCTAAATTTGGCTGTACTAGTGTTTGGAGCGTTATCGTAAGTTATTTTGTTAGATAAGCTCCAGATTTGGCTTCAGTACTGACTAATCTAATGTATATGCACAATTATAATACTGTAAAGCTTCTTATTAAACATATGAATTTAAAAGAGAGATGTGTGAGGGGTGAACTCATATATGCTGAGCACTGTATGTATATTTACTTTGACAATATTTTTTGACAGACATTTTTCTCTAATCGTTTTACTTTTACAATTAAGCGTTAACGTGAAATTGCACGAGTTAATCGTAAAGAGTATTTTTCCTAATATCGGTAACTGTTGTCTGGTGTTATTTTCATCTTGTGATATAAAAAGCATGCTTTTTTTGTTGCCGTGGTGATGCTGCAGGAGTCTGGCGATGACGAGTACCACGGCGATCACTCGGACACGGAGGATGAGGTGGACAGCGACTTCGACATCGATGAGGGAGACGAACCTGACAGCGGACAGGAGGAGGACGCACCGAAGAGGAAGAGCCGCGTCGTCACCAAAGCATACAAGGTCACAAATCTCACGCACACATAGAGAGAGAGAGTGAGTGTCTGTTTGTGTATGTGTGTGTCTGTATGTGTTTGTTTGTGTGTGTGTGTGTGTGTGTCACTGTTTGTATGTGTGTATGTCTGTGTTTCTTTGTGCACGTGTGTTTGTTTTTGTATGTCTTTGCGCACATTTGTCTGTGTGTGTGTATATATATTTGTGTGTGTGTGTGTCTGTGTGTATATGAATCAGCGGGCATATGCAAGCTCATTTTTGTGTCTGTGTGTGTGTGTGTGTTCAGGAGCCGCTGAAGGTCTCCAAGCCCAAAGTGAAGCGAGTGGCTGAAGAATTAAAGCCAGAGCGGCCCAGAGTCGAGCGACGCATCGTTCGGGATGAGCTGCAGGATTTAGGAGACAGTGAGACACACACACACACACACACACACACACACTACAACCGATTTGATATTTTAAAGTAGTCTTCATTTTTATATATATATATATATATATATATATATATACACTTGTAGTTATTAATTATTAGCTTTAATTAATATTAAAGGTCCTGTGAAATAAAGTGTTTCAGATGTTAGTATCAGTCTGTTATATCTATAATCCAGTGTCTCCAAAACAGACACAGTTCACATGTAGCAGCTCTAAACCTGATATAAACATCCAAAGCTTAGATTAATGATGCTTCTGTCGTCTCCTCATACTTCAGTTTTTCATCAGATCTTCTGACCAATCAAATGCTCTCTAGTGTCTGACATGCCCCGCCTCCTTGTTCTCATTGGCTATTCATTTAATGCGCTTGAGCTCAAGCACTCTCACAGGCAGAGCTGAGAGAAAACACAACGCTATTGGCTGTTTTTTTTAAAGGGGAGGAGCTATGTTATGCCCCACCCTCTCTTTGTTTCAGTTGAGATTACGTCAAACATCAAATAAAAAATGCACATATCAAAGCACTTCATGGGAGTTTTAATAAATGTTTTCCTTAATGTTTAACAACTTTAATTGCTTAATAAAATGCGTAGCTTTAAAAACTGTGGTGTTTTCTGAATGTAAAACAGCGCTGATCCCAGTAAACCTGTAGTGCTGCTGCTGTTTCAGTTCGTAAGTCGGTGCGCAAGTCGACGAGTGAACACACACGCAAGACGAACGAGCGTCTGCAGGAGCGCCAGCAGGAGGCGCCGCGCAAGAGGAAAGGAGCGCAGAGCGAACGCGTGCTGACACAGGACGAGCTGCTGGATGAAGCCAAACTCACCGCCGAGAGCAACCTGCGCTCACTGGGTAACTGCACACCTCCAGAACACTACACTACCTGACTAAAGTCTTGTGGCCTATCCAAGTTTTAGGAACAGCTAATACTAACTTGACTTCTAGTTGATGATTTGGTGTCAGAAGTGTCTTCTAATAAAGGTAAAGCCCTCTAGATGAGGCTTATTTGAGCACAATATAATCTGATCATGTCTTGATGTTGACTGATTTGATTAGGACAGTGCGGTCTGACTCTGCTTAGACTAAAGTCTGCTCACTGAACCTTCAATAATGTCCAGTATAGAATATGTGCTCATGCTGCAGTGGAAACAGAATGAATATTGTGTCTGACTCCATCATGAGCTTGGAGGACTGCATCCATACATCTCTGACATGACTCAAATCACTGATTAATAAAGTCATCTGGAATGGTGAAGAAAGCCTTCTTGCAGGACTCCCAGAGTTCATCAAGAGTCTTTGTGTTCATCTTCAACGATTGATGCAGATCAACAGATGATTCAGCAGAGAAATCCACCTTCTGACACTTTATGATCAACTAGAAGTCCAGTGTTTATTTGCTGCTCTTACAACTGAGATCCACGACAAGACTTCTGTCAGGGAGTGTAGATAATCATTATAATGCCAGGCATCAGATTAATGACAGTTTAGAGCAGTGTGTTTGCTGCTATTAGTCTTATTAGTGCAGTAAAATCACTGATGAGCATCTGCACTCTTCACATTATAATGCTCTGTGTGTGTGTGTGTGTGTGTGTGTGTGCGTGCGTGTGTGTGTGTGTGTGTGTGTTTTTCAGAAAACTATGAGCGTCTGGAGGCAGATAAGAAGAAGCAGGTTCATAAGAAGAGGCGGTTTGAGGGTCCGATGATCCGCTATCACTCAGTGCTGATGCCACTGCTGCCTGACACACACTTGAAGGAGGAGAACGTCGACGTGGAGGGGTAAACACACACACTAATAAAACACTACTGTGAACACACACACATTATTACAACTGCTGTAAAACATACACACACATTAACACACCACTACTGTAAACACACACAATAATACAACACTACTGTAAACACACACACACACACACACATTAACACACCACTACTGTAAACACACACAATAATACAACACTACTGTAAACACACACACACACACATTAACACACCACTACTGTAAACACACACACAATAATGCAACACTACTGTAAACACACACACACACACATTAACACACCACTACTGTAAACACACACAATAATACAACACTACTGTAAACACACACACACATTAACACACCACTACTGTAAACACACACAATAATACAACACTACTGTAAACACACACACACACACACATTAACACACCACTACTGTAAACACACACAATAATACAACACTACTGTAAACACACACACACACACACACATTAAACACACCACTACTGTAAACACACACAATAATACAACACTACTGTAAACACACACACACACACACACATTAACACACCACTACTGTAAACACACACACAATAATGCAACACTACTGTAAACACACACACAATAATGCAACACTACTGTAAACACGCACATTAACACACCACTACTGTAAACACACACACATTAACACACCACTACTGTAAAAAAAAACACACACACACACATTAATGCAACACTACTGTAAACACGCACATTAACACACCACTACTGTAAACACACACACATTAACACACCACTACTGTAAAAAAAAAACACACACACACACATTAATGCAACACTACTGTAAACACGCACATTAACACACCACTACTGTAAACACACACACATTAACACACCACTACTGTAAAAAAAAACACACACACACACACATTAATGCAACACTACTGTAAACACGCACATTAACACACCACTACTGTAAACACACACACACATTAACACACCACTACTGTAAAAAAAAACACACACACACACATTAATGCAACACTACTGTAAACACAC
This sequence comes from Danio aesculapii, assembly GCF_903798145.1. NCBI lineage: Eukaryota > Metazoa > Chordata > Actinopteri > Cypriniformes > Danionidae > Danio > Danio aesculapii. Next base: position 409,285 of record NC_079453.1, read on the forward strand.
ACACATTAAAGCAACACTACTGTAAACACACACACACACACACACACACACACACACATTAACACTACTGTAAACACACACACACACACACACACATTAATGCAACACTACTGTAAACACACACACATTAACACACAACTACTGTAAAAACACACACATTAATGCAACACCACTGTAAACACACACATAAAGCACTACAGTGTTTTACAGTGCTATATCATATTGATTTGTATTGTTAATTGAATTTCTTTTCTTTCCATCTGATATTTATATTTTATTTCAGTCTGTGCTGAATTCATTACTCAATAATAACATCACAGTTTATTGTGAATGAAACACGATTGATAGACTCCACCTTCTTCTTGTAGGCTGGACCAGGACACACCCCAGGCCACGCCCACCTCCTCCTCCTCCACACAGGGGGCGGGGTCTCTGTGCTCGAGGACTTACATCACCTTTAGTGATGATGAGGCGTTTAGCTCTGCCTTCCCGCCGGCGGCTCGCTGTAGCCCCACCCACCCAGTGCAGGAGGTGTGTCCTGTGACCCATAAACCTGCCCTGTACCGCGACCCTGTGACGGACATCCCATACGCAAACGCCAGAGCCTTCAGGATCATCAGAGAAGCCTATCAGAAATACATCGCCGCTCACGGATTCCCCAACGCTTCCGGAAGCTTCAGCGCTAACACTGATGCTAGCGATTCACCAGCTAATCCAAAGAGCGCACGACCAAAAGCTGTGCTCAAGCAGAGCGCCGCCGCCACTTAAAGACACAGTTCACCCAAACATCAACATTCACACACTGTTTACTCTCCCTTTAAACCTTTATGAGCGTCTGTTGAAGAATGCTGGAAACTGGTAACCATTGACTTCCATTGTAGGTAAAACAAATGGAAGTGAATGGTTACAGGCTTTCAGCATTCTTCAAAATATCTTCTTTTGTGTTCAACAGAAGAAATAACCTTATAAAGTTATTAATTATTAAATTAATAAAATCAATATTATTTTTTTAATTATTATTATTATTATTAGTAGTAGTAGTATCATCATAAAGGTTTGAAGGGTGAGTAAATGGTGAGAGACTTGTCATTTTTTGGGTGAACTGTCTCTTTAAACACCATAATGATTTTTTTGTGTTGTGTTTATAAGCATATCACTCAGGTCTGAGTCTGAGCATGCTCAGTAATGATCTAAGGTACACACTTTACTATTAAGATTCATTTGATAACATCAGCTAATGCTATTTTCAGTCTTTTTCCTAATACAGTACCTTTTAAAGTGACAGTTCACCCACAAATTTAACTTTACTTACTCTTGATGATTATAAACATGAGTTTTTTTCTTCAGTTAAACACATAAGAAGATATTTTGAAGAATGCTGAAAACCGTTAACCATTGACTTCCATAGTAGGAAAAACTAATGGAGATCAGTGGTTACAGGTTTTCAACATTCTTCAAAATATCTTCTTAAGTGTTCAACAGAAGAAATTGAAAGGTTAGAAATAAGTGAAGGGTGTGTAAATAATGACAGAATTTAAATGTTGAGTGAACTGTCTCAATGTTTACTTACAGATTCATTAATGCTGAAATATATAAATATTGATCTTTGTTCATGATAGCTGATGTAATGTGAACAAATGAGATCCTATTGTAAAGTATTGATTCAGCTGAATCAGTCTGAGTGATTCAAAGCTTTGTTTGCTGAGGACTGAACACGCATCACCAGCGTTGGCTCCCTGCTGTTATTTTTCTGATTTATTGTTTTAATTTTTTACTATTTTTTTTGTATAAAACAGGAATAAAACCGTGTCACTGAAAAACTTTAAAGTGTTTATTTATTTATGTTTGTAATGATTATTTTGCAGTTTAATACTACACATGCAGAGATGTCACTGCAACTTGTGAGTTTATATCTCGCATTTCAGGGTTTTTTTCCTCAGAATTAATTTAGTTTTCACAGATTTTAGTTGAGTTTTTTTGGTTTTGTTTGTTTAATCTTCACCTCAGAATAACAAATAAATTAAGTGGAAAACTTCATTAGAGAATTTCACAAACTTAAATTACAATATCCTGCAATTCTGACCTTGTTTGCTCTCAAAACCGGCGTATTCTGTGCTTTTTTCAACCATTTTTACAAGTGAAAAATGTTATTGTGATTTTCTATCTCATGATTCTGACATTTGGTGACACGATGGCTAGTTTGAGTCCCGGCTGGGTCAGTTGGTGTTTCTGTGTGGAGTTTGCATGTTCTCCCCGTGTTGGTGTGGGTTTCCTCCGGGTGCTCCGGTTTCCCCCACAGTCCAAACACATGCGCTATAGGGGAATTGATCAACTAAATTGGCTGTAGTGTATGTGTGAATTAATGTGTTTGAGTGTTTCCCAGTACTGGGTTGCTGCTGGAAGGGCATCCGCTGTGTAAAACATATGCTGGAATAGTTGGTGGTTCATTCCGCTGTGGCGACCCCTGATTAATAAAGGGACTAAGCTGAAGGAAAATGAATGATTCTTACATTTGTTTTTACTTAAGATTGCAAGAGGAGATATAGATTTAGATTGATTTGTTTATACATCTATCTGTCTATCTATCTATCTATCTATTGGATTCCATCATGAAGATCCCCAAGTAAAAAGATATTTGATGTAAGAAAACAGTCCTTTATTCTTAAACATTAAACATTAATTAGGTCAGATCTACTCTGTTTTGAACATTACTGTTGATGTTCAACAAAATAAAACATGAAGAGCAAATCAGAAAGAAATCACTTCACCGATAAACAGATCTGTACAAGAAGTCCAGTGTTGTGTAAGTATTTGTTTAGTTGTAAAGATACATGGCTGGAAATGGTGTTAAACTTTAAAATCAGACGTTAGTTGTGTTCAAAATCCTCCATTTTCTATATACAAAAAAGGGGAATGTTTAAATGGCCGCCTTTTTCTGTGAAACTCAAGATGTCTGAACTCACTGACTTTCATATCATCCTTTGCATTCCACAGAAGAAACTCGAGCAGTTCTGAACCACAGCTAATGAAATAAGTGTAAGTATGTTAATCAGAAGTTTTTATTTCAGTATGATGACATTTCCTATTTAAACTGAAAATCGAGTATGGGGCGGGGTTTTATATTTGCGCTCGACCTCTCGTCTGTCAATCACATGAAATTAACGGTCATAGGGGCGTGGCTAAAATTTCGCCAATTCATCAATCGGACAGAGAAGAATTGCTGGTAAGAGTTTGATCAAAGATTACCAAAACAAGCAGTGTTTTTAGTGGATTAAATTACACGAATTGTTCACTTTTAGACTAAATGCTGAATTCATAAATATCACCGAGCTTTCTGTCACTCGCTCTAGTTGAATAAGATTGTTTGAATTTCCGGTAGACGCGATTCAGTCGAATTCCGCGCAAGTTCAGCGTCGGTTAGTCTTTATTCAACATGATTTATTTAGCATTGACTTTGTTTGTAATGTACTCACATGAACACTTAATTTTCTGAACCCAGACTAACAATGTGCGGTTGTAAAATATGCATTGTACTGATGATTTCTCACAGACTTTCAGAATGTTTAACCTGAGCATTGTGAATTGAAGTTGGTTTTATATTCGCACATTCATTTATTTAATGAACTCTATATTGTTTACTACTCTACTTTGAATATGCAGTCTGAATTATCATGTTCACTCATTGGCCACTTTATTAGGTACACCTGTCCAACATCTCGTTAATGCAAACATTTCTAATCAGCCATTCACATGGCAGCAGCTCAATGCATGTAGACATGGGCTGTGTCCGAAACTGCATACTTCCATACTATACAGTACGCTAAAATCAGTATGTGAGCCGAGTAGTATGTCCGAATTCATAGAATTCGAAAATCAGTATGCGAGAAGTACCCGGATGACCTACTACTTCGAGCAAAAGTCTGAAGTGCATCCCATGCATGCTGCGCTATCCCATTATGCCTCCAAACAGAATTCATGAATGGGACTGAAGCTACACAACTGACACAGGTAAGTCACGTGACAATGACAAAATGGCGGATGTAGTACGTCCGAATTCCATTCATACTTCTCACATTCATACTGTATAGAACATACTTTTCTAACGGCCGAGTAGTACGTTTAAATTCAAATGCAGTAACTACTGAGTAGTAGGTGGTTTCGAATGCAGCCATGGTCAAGACAATCTGCTGCAGTTCAAAGCGAGCATCAGAATGGGGAAGAAAGGGGATTTAAGTGACGTTGAACGTGGCATGGTTGTTGCTGCCAGACGGGCTGCTCTGAGTATTTCAGAAACTGCTGATCTACTGGGATTTTCACGCACAACCATCTCTAGGGTTTACAGAGAATGGTCCGACAAAGAGGAAATATCCAGTGAGCGGCAGTTCTGTGGGTGCAAATGCCTTGTTGATGCCAGAGGTCAGAGGAGAATGGCCAGACTGGTTCCAGCTGATAGAAAGGCAACAGTAACTCAAATAAGCACTCGTTACAACCGAGGTCTGCAGAAGAGCATCTCTGAACACACAACACGTCCAACCTTGAGGCGGATGGGCTACAGCAGCAGAAGACCACACCGGGTGCCGCTCCTGTCAGCTAAGAACAGGAAACTGAGGCTACAATTCATACAGGCTCACCAAAACTGGACAATAGAAGATTGGAGAAACGTTGCCTGGTCTGATGAGTCTCCATTTCTGCTGACACATTCGGATGCTCGGCTCACAATTTGGCCTCAACAACATGAAAGCATGGATCCATCCTGCCTTGTATCAGCAGTTCAGGCTGGTGGTGGTGGTGTAATGGTGTGGGGGAGATTTTCTTTGGGTCCATTAGTACCAATTGAGCATGGTGTCAACACCACAGCCTACCTGAGTATTGTTGCTGACCATGTCCATCCCTTTATGAGCACAGTGTCTCCATCTTCTGATGGCTACTTCCAGCAGGATAACGCACCATGTCATAAAGCACCAATCATCTCAGACTGGTTTCTTGAACATGACAATGAGTTCACTGTACTCAAATGGCCTCCACAGTCACCAGAGCTCAATCCAATAGAGCACCTTTGGGATGTGGTGGAACGGGAGATTGGCATCATGGATGTGCAGCCGACAAATCTGCAGCAACTGTGTGATGCTATCATGTCAATATGGAGCAAAATCTCTGAGGAATATTTCCAGTAGCTTGTTGAATCTCTGCCATGAAGGATTAAGGCGGTTCTGAAGGCAAAAGGGGGTCCGACACGGTACTAGTCAGGTGTACCTAATAAAGTTTGACTTTAAAACAGCATAAGCACTATTTAATTGACTTTGAACACTGATGTACTTTGATAGCCATCAGCTGCTAACATGATTTCCCTAAGGAGGATGTCGGAATGTGTGAATATAAAGCCAACTTGACCTCAATGCATTCTGAATGGTTCTTATTAGCTGTTATAATTAATCAGTAAATGATTATTTTCAGCTGGGAAGAAGCTGAAAATGAGTCTGACATGTAAGTACTGCTGTGTGCACTGTATAAAAATTATTGCTGACCTAATGTTTTAGTTGAATCATGTGAATTTTTTTTACTGACTAAAAATATTAAGTTAAACTTTGTATAACTAAAAAAAAAATTAGTTGAAACCTGATTAACTTATAAAAATAACTAACGTCTTGGCTTTGTATCATCATAATTTTCTTTGAGGTGTTTAGTCCTGTGTTTCCAGCTCAGAGTTTTCCCTCCTCGATCATATGGTTGAGGCCGCTGCAGATCTTGCTCAGGTTGCTCCACAGGTTGCCCTGCGGGTCGTACAGGTGCGTCAGGAGCTCCGGGTTCGCGTAATGGTTGAAGACATGCCTGATGCGGTCTAGAGATTTGGGAGTGAGGTGTTTCTCCACCAGCTTCAGCAGCAGATCCCGACACTCTGACAGAAGGTTTATCATCACGCTCTTGTCGAAGGTAAACTCCACCTGACGGAGACATGCAGAAACATTTTACATGAATATTTATTGCATTTATTGATTTTATTAATTAATTTTCACGTTTACATTTATCGCATTCATTATTTTATTACTTGTCGGGAACAATTATTTTTAAACTTTCAGGTACTTCAAGAAATTCAGTAAATAAAGCAGAGTACATGATGATGCAAAGCAGTATACACTGAAAAAGTGCATACAACGTTATTAGCACTCATGTGAAATTTTCGTTCTTTTTAAAATAATATATCTACAGAGCACGTACATTTTTTACAGTATTTCCTATTATATTTTTCTACTGGAGAAACTCTTATTCTTTTTTAAGTTTTTACATTTAAAAAATAATAATAATTTAAGGTCAATATTATTAACCCCTTAAAGTTGCAGTATGTAAGTTTGACACCCAGTGGTTGATCTAGGTATTGCACACCTGCTTTAAAACAAGCACTGGTGCCGGTTGCGAGATTGACGACACCAACAGGACAGGAGTGTGTCTGACTGTCGATCTTAAAGGCTGATTTTAATCATGTTCTAAATAAAAGCAGCAGCATACGATAGAAGGAATATTTCTCATATTAAAAGGAGTTTTTGTCCTAAACATCACCTGAAATTGATATATTAGAAATGGCTTCTAACAAACAACTGACAATGATCAGCTCAGGCACACCTCATGTGGTTTATTCAGGGTTTAATATTAATAATGTGAGTGAATGAACACCATTTAACATGACTATTATTGCCATATACCTCAGATCTGGAAAATTAAATAAACCGTTTGAAATGGAACTGCAGTGCAAACCAAGACATATCAGTGATTCAGCATCTACATTTAATAATGTGAAAGGGCTTTAATTTGTATTAATTACTTTATAAAGAGTGCAGTGAGTGCACTATTCTGTGCTTCTGAATGGCTATATTTACATTTCTGTTGTGTTTAGTTTGGTGCAAGCAGCTAAATATCACTGCAAATCTCATCACGTAGCGTGTTGTTAGGACACGGGCTTACAATGTGACCTGCTCACCTAATGTTTACGCTCCTAATATTTATATTATTTGCTAATTAATAACCTCATGTGGAACTCTGAATCTGTGTGACATTTCGGAGTCTGCTGCCATCCTCCAGAGGTTGTGGATGTACACTTTGACAGCCTTCATGAATGAATGAATTAAATACACTGTTTTCCACCATCTGGCAACCCGGGGGGCTGAAATATAATTGGCTAAACTGGCATTGGGAGGGTTAAAGGGAGCAAAATAAAGACAGATGCTCCGGCACGTAACACACATGTTCACAGCAGAATATCTGACTTCAGCATTGTTTTTCAGATAAGCAAGAAAGTTTACTGAGCATGTTTCTAACTATCTGCAAACGTATGATGGTGTTTTTATGCTTTAGAAGAGTCAAAAACTGACATACAGCACCTTTAGGAAACTGTTTATTTTGATTGTCTACAGAACATACCACTATTTAACTTACATAGTTAACCATAAAGTTAGCTAATTAACCTAGTTAAGCCTTTAAATGCCATGTGATGGAAAAAAAGAAAGTAAAAACGCTTTTGGAATCACTTGAGGAAGTGTAAATGGTTAATAATTAGTTAATTTCGGATCTTTATTTGCCAGATTCCAAACCAAGGCTATATTGTTTCTTCCTTTATTGTGTTATTGTTATATTTATGATGTGGACTTCACTATTCTCCAAGAAATAATGCATGTTACTATGCTTGGTATGAATATTTCACATTAATGACAACATAATCAGGCGTCACGGTGGTGCAGTGGGTAGCACAATCGCCTCACAGCAAGAAGGTCGCTGGTTTGAGTCCTGGCTGGGTCAATTGGCGTTTCTGTGTGGAGTTTGCATGTTCTCCCCATGTTGGCGAGGGTTTCCTCCGGGTGCTCCGATTTCCACAACAGTCCAAACACATGCGCTATAGGGGAATTGATTAACTAAATTGGCCGTAGTGTATGAGTGTGTGGGTGTTTCCCAGTACTGGGTTGCAGCTGGAAGCGCATCCTCTGTGTAAAACATATGCTGGATGAGTTGGCGGTTCATTCCGCTGTGGTGACCCTTGATTAATAAAGGTACTAAGCCGAAAGTAAAATGAATGAATGAATGAACGACAACATAATCATAAAGAAATTTGAGAATATTTCAGATGCATGCTGGTATTAATTTGAAGTCACCACTATCTATCCATAGCAATTTAATTGTTATAAACGATTATGTTCATGTATCATGTAGTGTTTATTTTTAATTCTCAGTCTTTTGTTGCTACTTTATTCATGCATTTTAATCATCAAACGCACATAATTTGAAGGTAAACACAAACTAACTGATCCTCCTCACGTAAACAATATTAATGTGCGCTTTGCTGTTAGTTTCAGTCATATCTTATTACACCGCATGAGTGAAATGACAGCGGACTGAATCAGATAAACAGTTTCACTTGCAGCAGCATGCATCCGCACCAAAAAAACACAGAGTTTGTCCTCAAAACGAGCCTAAAATGCCAAAAAAGTGTCTAATTAAGGATAACAAACATTGAAAAGCACAAATGTAGTAAATGTGATGACTCTGAAGTGTGCAGTCTGAGTTAAAGTCATCGTGCGCTGTAGAAAGACCGCACAGCCATTAAAACACATGAGCAGTCACTAAGCAGTGTCTAGAGTATCAGAGTAGATGCAGTTAAAGGGGTGTTCTAGATGGTCGCTACAGTGTACAGCTTCTACAGTGTTCATAATAGCAATGTTCTGGGTGGCTAGTGTCACGTTTCTAGGGTTTTCTGGACAGTTGCTAGGATGTTCAGTGTGGATGTGGTTTTCTGAGCAGTTTCTTCCTGGCTGATGTGAAATGAACACATTGAACTGGTAAACATCACGCTCTATTCACTAGAATGAAGAATCAGTATTCACCTGTAGGAACGTGTGTGTGTGTCTGTCTGTCCGTGTGTATATATGCATATATTTATGTGTACATGTGTGTGTTTACACAGTATATATTATTTATAATTGTGTGTATGTGTGTATATACTGTATGTGTGTTTGTTTGTGTATCTGTAGTGTGTGTGCATGTATATATGTGTGTATGTCTATGTAGTGCGTGTGCATCGTGTGTGCATGTATATATTTGTGCGTATGTGTATGTGTAGTAGTGTGGGTGTACATATATGTATGTGTGTAGTAGTGTATGTGCGCGCATGTATATATGTGTGTGTATGTGTGATGTTCATATATATGTATGTTATTTGTGTGTGTGTGTGTGTCTGTCTGTCTGTGTATATATACGTGTGTGTGTGGCATATGTCGGTGTGTATGTGTATCTATATGTGTGTGTTTGCATGTATGTGTAGTGTGTGTGCATCTGTGTATATCTGTTTATATAAATGTGTTTGTGCGTGTGTGTGTATGTGTATATATGTGTGTGCATGTATGTATGCAGTATAAATATATGTGTGTGTCTGTGTGTGTGCGTGCGCATGTATATATGTGTGTGTATGTGTGTACATATATGTATGTGTGTGTCTGTGTGTGTGTATGTACTGAATATGTGTGTGTGCGCATGTATTTATGTGTGTGTATGTCTGTGTAGTGTGTGTGCATGTTTACATGTGTGTGTATCTGTGTACATATATGTATGTGTGTGTGTATATATATATATATGTGTGTGTGTGTGTGTGTGTGTGTGTGTGTGTGTGTGTGTGTGTGTGTGTGTGTGTGCGCGCGGATGTATTTACATGTGTGTATGTCTGTGTATTGTGTGTGCATGTGTATATGTGTGTACATATAAATGTGTGTGTGTGTGTGTAGTAGTAGTGTATATGCATGCATATATATGTGTGTGTGTGTGTATATATATATATATACATACATACATACATACATACATACATATATATATACATGTGTGTGTGTGTAGTAGTGTTTGTGCATGTATTTATATGTGTGTGTGAGTGTGTGTGTGTACCTCCTGGAAGCTGATGGCCGTCATGGCTCCGTGGTGCAGTTTTTTCCTGAACTCTTGTGCGATGCTGAGCTCCTCTGCGCTGAACTTCTCGTGCCGGAACAGAACTCCGACCTTCACCGCGATCTTGATCATGTTCTTGACCACCTTCTGGGCCTCTGCGCGGTTCCCCGAGTGCTCCTTGGAGACGCGGTACAGCTCATCCAGCACCTCGCTGCTGTTGTCGTCGATGAACATCTGAGCCACAGATTTGCTGGCCATGCGGCTCAGGATCTTCTTCTGCGCCTGCATGGCCATGTCTTTGGAGCTGAAGGCCTCCATCTGCGCACGCCGAGCTGACGGACACACAGCAGGCCCGGTGTGTGTGTGTGTTTACCTGCTGCTGCAGTCCGAGATGTTTGTGTCGAGTGTGTGTTGTGTCGTTTGAGGAAGTTGTGTCTTCCGCTGTGTAACTGTAGGAGGAAGCGGTGTGATCGGAGGAGATATATGTCACTTCTGCTTCGTGTCACACGCTCTTTTTGTTTCAGACTCTTGAGTAACGTCTCGATATGGGGGAAAACTGGCATTGGGATATTTAGTTTTCTGCGATGTACAGCGGAGCAAATAAGCATTGAACACGTCTCCATTGTCTCAGAAAACATCTTTCTAAAGGTGCTGTTGACTTGAAATTTTCACCTGATGTTGGTAACAACCAAAGAAATCCATATGTGCAAAGAAAACACATCTAATTAGTTTACAAATGAAGCTATGTGTAATCAAATGAAATGACGCAGGGGAAAAGTATTGAACACATGAAGAAAGGAAGGTGTAGAAAAGCAGGGAAAGCCCAGACAGCAGCTGAGATCTCTCAGTAGTTCTTCAGCAACCCTCTGCCCTTCCCCAGTGTGAATGAATATCAGCTGCTTCAGTCCAACATCTACATTAGCAGGAGGATGAAGATCAAACCATTTCGGCAAGACAATGTCTACATGGACATCAGTCATCGATTAATTTGCCTTAATCTGAATAAGACAGTAATATGGTGAAGGTGTTTACATGAGCTGCTTTTTGAATGTTTCTTTCATGATCCCGTTTTACATATTAAAGCACATCATTCGATTAATGTCACTGCGTCACCACGCTATCCACATTTCCTCTGGAGTTTCATGTAATTTCGGGTGTTTCGTTCTTAATTTGTCGACTTTAACTTAGCGTTGTGCTATTAATCAAAAATTCGACAGAGACCTTCTTGCTGGGCGACGGTGCTAATATATTGAATTATTGAATAATATTAATAAAGTCTAATATGAACACAGTAATGGAGCTGAAGACATGAGTGTAAACAGAAACACACAGGAGATCTGTCTGGCGTCTGCTGTTTCTACACCACAGCGTGTGTTTGTGGAGTTTCAGAGCAGATCTGGATGTGTCAGACGGTGCTCAGATTACTCACACACTCGAGACTGATACAGAAACACTGCTGAATGAAGATTTCCAGCTCACTGTGTCATTCTCCCACATCTTTTTAAAGATAGATTTACTTCATTCATCCATTGTCTGCTGCTTATTCAGTGTCAGATTAAAACATTTATTGGGGGTGAACTATCCCTTTATTTTAACATGGCATTAAATATATCTGGAGCTATGTGGTTGCCGGGGTGTTCTTAAAAGTTGCTATGTGGGTGCTGAGGTGTTCTGAGTAGTTGCTTTGTAGTTGCTTGGGTGTTCAAAGTAGTGTCAAAGTAGTGCTGTCGGGTTGCCGAGGTGTTCTGAGCAGTTGTATTTGCTATGTGGTAGTTCTGAGCAGTTGCTATGTGGTAGCTGGGGTGTTCTTAGTAGTTGCTGCCTGTTTACTGAGGTGTTCTGAGTAGTTGCTATGTGGTTGCCGGGGTGTTCTGACTAGTTACTATGTGGTTGCAGGGATGTTCTGAGTAGTTGCTGTCTGATTGCAGGGGTGTTCTGACTAGTTGCTATGTGGTTGCTGGGGTGTTCTGACTAGTTGCTATGTGGTTGCTGGGGTGTTCTGACTAGTTGCTATGTGGGTGCTGAAGTGTTCTGAGTAGTTGCTATGTGGTTGCCAGGGTGTTCTTACTAGTTGCTATATGGATATCGGGGTGTTCTGAGTAGTTGCTATGTGATTGCCGGGGTGTTCTGAGTAGTTACTATGTGGTTGCCGGGGTGTTCTGAGTAGTTGCTGTCTGGTTGCCAGGGTGTTCTTAGTAGTTGCTGTCTGGTTGCTGAGGTGTTCTGAGCAGTTGCTATGTGGGTGCTGGGGTGTTCTGAATAGTTGCTCTGCCGTTGCCGAGGTGTTCTGAGTAGTTGCTATGTGGTTGCCAGGGTGTTCTGAGTAGTTGCTATATGGTTGCCAGGGTGTTCTGAGTAGTTGCTATGTGGTTGCCAGGGTGTTCTGAGTCGTTGCTATGTGGTTGCCAGGGTGTTCTGAGTAGTTGCTATGGGGTTGCCAGGGTGTTCTGAGTAGTTGCTATATGGTTGTTGGGGTGTTCTTAGTAGTTGCTATGTGGTTGCCGGGGTGTTCTGAGTAGTTGCTATGTGGGTGCTGAGTTGTTCTCAGTAGTTGCCATATGGTTGCCGGAGTGTTCTGACTAGTTGCTGTCTGGTTGCCGAGGTGTTCTAAGTAGTTGTTATGTAGTTGCCAGGATGTTCTGAGTAGTTGCTATGTGGATGCCTGGTTGTTTGGAGTAGTTGCTATGTGGTTGCCAGGGTGTTCTGACTACTTGCTATGTTGTTGCCAGGTAGTTCTGAGCAGTTGCTATGTGGTTGCCAGGGTATTCTCTTCTAAGCTGTTGCCATGAAGTTAAATCATCTCATTTTTTGGTTCAGTGAGAGTGTTTACCTGGGATGTGGTGTGTGTGTGTGTGTGTGTGTGTGTGTGTGTGTGTGTGTGTGTGTGTGTGTGTGTGTGTGTGTGTGTGTGAGTCAGCACTCATACTCAGATCTGTATTCATGAACACATACACACACACACACACACACACACACACACACACTGAGCTGAAGGAGTTCGTCAGTTTGTGGATTACACATGTGTTGCATCATGTTTATTGCTCCAGTCTCCTTCAGTGACACACACTTGCTTCAGTGTTGCATTATTTGACACACGCTGATTCATGCTCCGCCAGACTGCTGTTATCATGATGATGCTGTGTTCACTTCAGCTTACGCCAGAGAGAACCATCATCTGAGTTTGAGCTGAAGTAGAGGAAACTGAGGGACCTGTGAATGGCTCAAACACACACCACATATGGGATATTCACAGACAATTAGATAATATTAACAGTTAATTACTGACACAGTTTTAATATTAACGGAAGAAAGATCAAAGAAATGAAATAATGAAAATTTAAAAGCAGAAATAAATGGAAAAATACAAAATAAAAGCATGAATCATAAACCATGGAAAACTGCTGATTTATGGATATTTTGTACAGTGTATTTATTAATATGGAAACCTGCTAAACCATTTAAATCACATCCATTTGTTTACAGTGCAGAACTATTGATATCATCATTATAATGTCTGTTATTCATATACATAATGTCTGAAACATAAATTGGTGGTCAAAATTATTAGAATAAAATATGCATGTATTAGAATCATAATATGCATGTATTATGTTAATAATAAATAATTTAAAGACTTCAGTTAAACACACCTTCCTGTGAAATTGTAATTATTCAAAAAACTTTCCCGGGTGGCTCAGGGGTTAGCGCGTTCGCCTTACAGCAAGGTCACTGGTTCGAGTCCCGGCTGGGTCAGTTGGTGTTTCTGTGTGGAGTTTGCATGTTCTCCCTGTGTTGGTGTGGGTTTCCTCCGGGTGCTCCGGTTTCCCCCACAGTCAAAACACATGCGCTATAGGGGAATTGATCAGCTAAATTGGCCGTAGTGTATGAGTGTGTGTGTGTGTGTGTGTGTGTGTGTGTGTGTGAGAGAATGAGTGTGTATGGGTGTTTCCCAGTACTGGGTTGCGGCTGGAAGGACATATGCTGGAATAGTTGGTGGTTCATTCCGCTGTGGCGACCCCTGTTAAATAAGGGACTAAGCTGAAGGAAAATGTATGAATGAAAAAAAAATCCCAAGAGATGTTTAACAGAGCAAGGATTATTTTCACAGTATTTACGGTTGGATTTTCTAATTAATTGTTGTTTGGCTGGAATAAAAATATGTTCAATAACGTGCAACTTTTTAAAATTATGATTGTTTGGTTGGCTAAGAAACACACCACTGTTGTCTAATGACTTCCCTAATTACCCTAATTACCCTAGTTAAGCCTTCAAATGTCACTTTAAGCTGAATACAAGTATCTTGAAGAATATCTAGTCTAATATTATGTGCTGTCATCATGACACAGAGAAATAATGAATTATTAGAAATGAGTTATTAAGCATTCATTAGCCCCATAATATTAATAAAATTAATGCAATATTAAAATACAAGTTCACATTATTAAGCATTATTAATACACCGTTTTGATTGGCTAAAGTAGACAGAAAACATTAAGTATTTTATAGAGTATTTTTTACTTCATTTGGTTTGTGCATTGGCTTTGATTGTTTTCTCATGTGTAAAATGTTGTATGTCCTGTAGAGGGCAGCAAACACAAACATAATGTTTTATGTAGACAGTTCAAAGCTATATTTAATACTATTCAATTCAATTAGTTTATTGTCATGTGCACAGTAAGGAAACAAGTTTCCCTGTACAATGAAATTCCTTCTTTGCCATCCACAGTGAAGTCATACACATAATATACACATCATACACAGATATTATATACACATATATGCACAGAAGTATAACTATGAAATGTGTATATATATATAAATATCTATGAATGTAAACAATATATAATAATGATTGTGGAGTAATGTAAACAGATGTAAACAATGTATAGTAGTTAATTGTGTAGAATTGTGCTTATTAGGTATAAAGTGCCTAGTGCAATTGGCTTATGTGCAAACAGTATAATGGCTGGAGCAGATTGAGTGCAGTTGTATGCATTAATAGTACAAATTGAGACGAAGAATATAATGAGTTACTGAGCAGATCTAGCCGTTCAGTACAGTGTAAACAAAAAAATGAAACTGTTTATGTCCACTGGCTATCAGTTTAAAAGTCTGATAGCTGATGAGAAAAAAGAGTTCTTGAGTCTGGCAGTCCTGCATCTCACACTCCTATACCTCCGCCCTGAAGGTAGGAGTGTGAATATTCAGTGTTGTGGGTGTAAATACAGTGCTCAGCATAATTGAGTACAGCCCATATTGAAATTTAATATTTTCCTCCATTTCTCAGTGAATATAGTCAGTGTATTTTGGTGCATTTAAACAAAACAGATTTATTAAAGAGATATATTTATTAAAATCATATTTTAGTCACTAAACATGTTTAGAAATTCACAGATAATACAATAAAAT
Source organism: Danio aesculapii (assembly GCF_903798145.1). Classification (NCBI taxonomy): domain Eukaryota; kingdom Metazoa; phylum Chordata; class Actinopteri; order Cypriniformes; family Danionidae; genus Danio; species Danio aesculapii. The sequence goes on from NC_079453.1 coordinate 424,612, forward strand.
TTAAGCAAAATATTGCAAAATAAATCACAACCTACAAAATATCAACAAAATTTTTACATTTTTTACTTTTCTTGATTTTTCCTCTTTTTTAAATTTGTATTTAATATTTTTCTATGACACCTAAATGTGGCTGTACTAGTGTTTGGAGCGTTATCATAAGTTATTTTGTTAGATAAGCTCCAGATTTGGCTTCAGTTTTGCCTAATCTAATGTATATACACAATTATAATATTGTAAAGCTTCCTATTAAACATATGAATTTAAAAGAGAGATGTGTGAGGGGTGAACTTATATATGCTGAGCACTGTAGATACTGTATATACATAAATAAACTGTACACTGTAAAGAGCGAGTAGTTGACATTTTACTTTAAAATAGTGAGTAAATCCATTGCCTTAAAATTATTAAGTAAATGAACAATGTGCATAATTGTAAAAAAATAAGTTAAGTAAACTTAACAGTCCTAAGTTACAGCATTCAATCCTTCATTTTCCTTCGGCTTAGTCCCTTTATTCATCAATATTTGGCGTAGTTATTCATCAATAAAGGCTTAGTCCCTTTATTCATCAATAGTTGGCGTAGTTATTCATCAATAAAGGCTTAGTCTCTTTATCAGTCCCTTTATTCATCAATAGTTGCCGGTTCACTCCACCACAGTGGAATGAACCGCCAACTATTCCAGTATATGTTTTACACAGCAGATGCCCTTCCAGCTGCAACCCAGTACTGGGAAACACCCATACACACTCATTCACACACTCATACACAGTTTAGTTCCTCAATTCCCCTATAGCGCATGTGTTTGGACTGTGGGGGAAACTCCACACAGAAACACCAATTGGTCTAGCTGGGACTCGAACCAGTGACCTTCTTGCTGTGAGGCCACAGTGCTAACCACTGAGACAATTGCTTTCTACAGTAAATATGGAGGATATAGATATACTCCAGCATAAAGCCCATATTCAGCTGTTCTTTAAATGAAGATTGTTGCTGATGTTTTCTAAGAGAAATGTTTCCAGTCTAGAACACGCTGCAGCTTTAACACGGTTTCCTGTAATTCCACATTAATAATGTGAATTAATCTCCAGAGGCCTTATTTTTCTTTGCTCCACATGTTTGTGTGTGTAAACATCTTCAGAATAACAGCAGACTGTCCAGTGAAAACATGCGGATGCGCTGTTCAGAGAGGAGCCTGAGGTCAGAGGTCACGCCGGCGCTGAAACAGGACGTGGGAACCAGGAGACAGGAAGTGGAGGGAGCAGTTCCTCTCGCTGCTGATCTGCCCTTAAAAACAACACCAGAGCAGGATCTTCAGGATTACTGTCAGAACCACACACACTGGGCCCGGTTATGATATAATCATCTGTACAGTCAGTGATCGTGTGCTGGTACAGATGGAGATACTGTGCTTATTGCTCGTCATGTTTGACTGCAGAAAGTCGTGTTCAGCTGACCTGAGAACAGAAGAATTGTAGTTTACCTGCTGTTCTTCTGCTGCTATGTGTGTGTGTGTGTGTGTGTGTGTGTGTGTGTGTGTGTGTAAGCTGCTTTAGTTTCTGCTTATAAATACTGATCCTGATACTGTAATCTCTGATTCCAGGCCTGCATTTATACTGTGTGTGTGTGTGCGTGTGTGTGTGTGTGTGTGTGTGTGCGTGCGTGTGTGTGCGCGTGTGTGTATACGTATATGCGTGTAGATGTTCATATAAGTGTATGCGCACGTGTGTATGTATGTACATGTATGTTTGTGTACAAGTGTGAGTATCTGTATATGCGTGTGTATGTTTATGTATTTGTCTGTGTTTGTGTGTTTATATTAATATGTACATGTGTATGTGTGTTTATGTGTGTAAGTGTAAATGTTTATGTATGTGTGTGCGGGCGCGTGTCTGTGTTCGTGTGCGCATGTGTGTATATATATATATATATATGTATGTATGTGTGTCTGTTTGTGTGCAAGTGTATATGTATATGAGTGTGTGTATATGCGTAAATGTTTATGTGTGTATGTGTCTGCAGGCGCGTGTCCATGTTTGTGTGCGCATGTGTGTGTGTGTGTGTGTGTGTATATATGTCTATGTGTGGGTGTGTGTATATGTAAATGTGTGTGTGATTATGTTGATCTTTGTACAGTGGAAGCTTCTGCTTTCACGCAGCAGGTCCATCTGCTCCTCACACATGTGTGTGTGTGTGTGTGTGTGTGTGTGTGTGTGTGTTCTGAGAACAATGTGCTGAACATCATTTGAGGAGAAACATGTATATACACTTCATACACAGCGTTAAGACAATTAAGAGACAGTTTCTCTGGATTTATGACTTCTAGAGTTTAGGGTTAGGGTATGTTTTATTTTACATATTTCTAACAATTTTTTTACATATTAAATTAAAATGATTTCACTTTTATTGCATAAAAATGTGCCATGTTCCAGACAAAACCAGGGTTTAAACTTTAAAGCAAGTTAAGAAAGAAAGCAAAAGCAAAGCGGTTAAGAAAGCAAACCATGAAAACATTTTTTATTCTGTCCAAATCCAAAAATCTCTCATCATTTTTACCTATAGGTGTGTTTATATATTGTTTTTCTCCTATTAAGATCATTACTACTCTGTAAAAACCTGGTTGCCTTACATTTGTAAGCTGAATTAAATTAAACCTTTTAAGTCCATTGAACTTATATTATGTTAAAGTGACTTAAAACAGCTTGCATAACTTGTAAAATTAAGTTAGAACAGGATTATCTTAGTTTAAGAAGTTACAATGACCTAACAACATATTCTGTCATCACTAATGGATCATATAAGTTTTTGCAGTGTAACATCATTAAAGTTAATTCATTAATTAAATTTTCACATTATTAAATGTATTTATTTTATTATTTTAGGCTTTTTATGTAAATATTATATATATATATATATATATATATATATATATATATATATATATATATCGCAAACACAATGTTAAGTGTATATATAGCTAAACCATATATAAATATATATATATATATATACATACATACATATGGTTTAGCTATATAAATATACACTTAGCATTGTGTTTACGTTTATATTTTCAGCAGTTGCTGTATTATCTTACCATTTGAACTGTATTAGGAAATCCTCCACAGAGAAATAACCCGCCGCATCTGTTCTGATTGGATGGGCGGAGTTTAGAAGCCTTTGTAGAGCGCGCTGCGGGTTCTAATTTGCCCAAATGGATGTATACAAATCAGAAGGCGTGTCTAGAGTAGCTAGAGTCACGCCCCATTTCCTCTGTAGATGACTGAATGTACAGCTCCGCTTCTCTGACGCTCAGATTTGAAGAAAACACGGGAAATATGGAATAAGATGGTGTTCGAAGCCAAACGGGTGAGTTTGTGTGATGTTTGTTATAAGTTTGTGGTTAGTTTATATTGGTTTAAAGCAATGACTGGTTTAAAGCGAGCGCAGAGTGCACGTGAACGCGCGTGTTATTAATCGCGCCACGAGAGTTTTAAAAATGTTTTAAAAGCGCGACCGTTGAACCGTCAAATAACAGAAACTTTTCAGTCTACATTTCGACACAAACATCTGCCAGAAACACGATATAAGCGACTTCTCAGAGCTGTCAAACCTTATTTAAGGAGGAAACTGAAGATGTCGGAGGGTAAATGTGGTAATCCTTTACTCTCTGAGGGGATTTGTGCTTTAAAGCTCATGTCTGACCATCTGCCCTAAGAAAACTGCCAAAACAGTCGTCAAATTAGCAGAAGACCGCCTAAAAGAGTGACTACAGCAAATTACTGAAATAAGACGAGTTATTATTTATTATTACGATAAACAGGCTTCAAAACATCTAGTTTAACGTTCACGCTATTCAAGAGCGAAGAGTTTTGTTGCAGCGTTAATAAACACACAAATATACTGTTTTTATTACCTACTATAGTGAACTGATAAACTGTATTAAATACTGTAGTATACTTTCATTTACTACAGTAAACTGGTGTATATTGTAGTATAATATACCCTGTGGTTGTAGAAAACTACAGTACTCGTTTGTTTATGTTATTGTTGTTGTAGTGTTATCATAGCAACTATACAATTAATCATTCAAATTAATTCAGGCACTTTACTATAGTATAGTTAAAGAAACATGTTTATTTAAATATATTTTCATCTGGGTAAAACCATTGTATCTGTTTAGTATTTTCTCAATGAGTGAATGTGAAAAAATATCAGTTTTGAAAATAACCATGTTTTTACCATAGTATTACTGCTTTAACAAACTTATTTTCTGTAAATATAAAAGTGAGAATGTTTGTGAAATTGAAAGTTACACTTGAACCACACAAAAACTGTCCAAAATGCAAACTCATTCATTCATTCATTCATTTTCTTCTCGGCTTAGTCCCTTTATTAATCCGGGGTCGCCACAGCGGAATGAACCGCCAATTTATCCAGCACATGTTTTATGCAGCGGATGCCCTTCCAGCTACAACCTATCTCTGGGAAACAACCATATACACTCATTCCCAGTCATACACTACAGACAATTTAGCTTACCCAATTCCCCTATAGCGTATGTGTTTGGACTGTGGGGGAAACCGGAGCACCCGGAGGAAACCCACGCAAACGCAGGGAGAACATGCAAACTCCACACAGAAACACCAACTGACCCAGCCGAGGCTCGAATTTTCTCGAATGATCTTTTCAATTGGCTACAAACTTCACAGGAACAAACACTTACAGAACAAACCAATGTTGTCCAATGACTTGCCTAATTAACCTAGTTAAGTCTTAAATTGCACTTTAAACCGAATACCAGTATCTTGCAAAATAACTAGTAAAATATTATGCACAAATATTAATATTATGTCATCATGGCAAAGACAAAAAAAACCTAGTTATTAAAATGGTTTTGTGCCTTCCTCCTCATCATACGTTCCTCTCTTTATCTCTCAATTCAATTCAAAAGAGATTTATTGGCATGGATTGTCAAGTATTGCTAATGCATTGCAGGTTACATAAACAATGAATAAAATCATTATTGTGATTATTAAATACATATACATACTGAAAAAAATACAAACATAATTAATGTTGATAAATGCATACACAAAGAAGAAAGAAATACTTTATATAAAAAAAATGAAAGAGTAAAATATATTATTAAAATATAAGAAAATAAAGTACAACACAAATATTCCAACTTGCCTTATAAGCATTGCAAATGTTACACATGCATTACCAAAGCATTTGTGATGTTAACATTAAACAGAACATATGAAAACAAATGACATGGTGTAGTGACAGTACTGAAGAGAAAAATACACGCAGTAATACACTATATATTTACTTTTGCTTTTAATTTTATACTTGACAATCAACATTTTAGGATTCGTTTATAACAATTTAGAATTTGCGCTCTCCCCTCTCTACCCACTCCAGCATTCCTGGAGCTCTTGTAGAGTTTCTGTCGAGTTTCTCTGATCGCGCACACAGAGAGAGACAGAACTGACGGGATCGGACAGAAACTCCCCCTGAATTCCTCATCATGAAGGTCAGGAGGGAGAAATCTGGTGTACAAATGCTTCTTATGAAGGCGTTATAGATTATCCCCAACCCTAGCTAACCCTGACCGTAACTAACCCTGACCACAACTAACCCTAGCCCTAAGAGGGATAGTTTTCCCAGAAAGGAAAACTCTGTTATTATTGAGTCAACACAACTTGTTCTATACTCTTATGACTATTTCTTCAGCTGAACACAGAAGATTATGTTTTGAGAAATGCTGGATCCTAAACTAAAGTTTGATTTTACTATTCGGACCAAAATAAAAGAGAGAAAACACACAGGAGTCATTTATTAATTAAACCGTGTTCATCACACAGATTGTGTTTATACATTTTAATAATGCAAAACCTAAAAATGAAAAATGACAAAAGATTACTTGTGCTTTTACTGTTTCATTAAACACTGGATTGTTTCAGCTTCGAAAGGCTGTCTTGCGCATATTTACATGAAGAAGCTGCATATTGAAATGCCAAAACATGTTCTGTGTGGGGCACTGTTTTATTTAAGAATGTAGGATGCAGGGCAGTGGAATGGGAAATATATGCATTTTTAATATGAATATGTTTTTTAATGAGTTTAAATGGATTATTCACCCAAAAATTAGAATTCTGCATTTATTCTAAACCTGTTTGAGTTTCTTTCTTCTGTTGAACACAGTTGAAGACAAAATTATTAGCTCTTTTCCAAATATTTCTCAAGTGCTGTATAATGGAGAGATCAACTTATTTTTAAAGTTTTAATAACTCATTTCAAATACTCATTTCTTTTGTCTTTGTCATGATTACAGTGATTAATATTTGACTAGCTATTTTGCAAGATACTAGTATTCAATTTTAAAGTCTTAACTAGGTTAATTACATTAATTAGGCAGGTCATTGGACATTAGTGGTTTGTTCAGTTGCCAATTTGGAAAAAGGAAATATTAAGGGTATTATTAATATTAAGTGGTTTTTACATTGAATTTTTCTAAATTCCAGCCAAAGTAAAAGAGTATAAAAATATAATAGATAATTTATAAACATATAAAAGGGAAAAAAGTTCTTGCTCTGTTAAATAACATTTGGGAAATATTTAAAAAAATAATGTAATACTTTCACAGGAGGGAGAATAATTTAGGGCCTTATCACACACAGTGATTTTTTTTTTTTTACGTTTTGCACCGCATTGTTTAAATAGCAAATCTTTTTGTACCACTTTGTGGACTCATGGGTGTGTGGGTCTAAAACAGAGGTGTTTTAGGGGCATTGCTGTTGCATTGATATTTTGAGGAACTGAAATAGACTAAAAGCTGCTCTAAAGTCCAGCGCAGAGCTCGTATGTGATGCACCTATGCAGGTCCAAACGCGTACACATTGCTTAATACATACAGGATGTACAGCAATACACAAATATGATGACAGCAATACACAAATGATTATTTCCTACATCAATATAAACACCACTGTCTGCATGCCTTCTTCACCTCGGGGGGCTTTTTCAGTTTATTCAACAGACATATTTGTATTATGTTATTATTATTATTATTATATATGCACATTTATATTTGTTTTAAAAAAACATATTTAGATTTGTCCACTTGGGGGTTTTGTATTGACGTCTGCATCACCATATGGGGCATAAGAACAGGACGTGTGTTTGGATATAACTCAGTGTTTTGAGCACACTTCATTATTATTGTTCATTTATTCCTCTGCTGGAAAATTAGAACTGAATTTACAAATAGTTTTGAGACAAATCTTTGCACTTAACAAACAAAATGACAAAATTAGATATGATATTTAAGGAGGCTAAGATGTCTTTAGTGGAGTGCGTACAGCAGTTTTTTTCTTTACTCCACTAAAGTAAAGGAGTAAAAGTAAAGTAAAGAGCCTAAAGGGAGGAGGTTCGTTCTTTATCCTCACTGCAGATGTTCTGTTTACTTTTTTCTAGCTAGTGAAGCATTCAGTTTTTACACTTATGAAGTCTGTCATGTAAATAGCAAATGCACCATGGCGTGACGCAACTGACTCTGATTGGTTTAATGCAGGTTATGCTCAAAACACACCCAGAACTCATTAAAAGAATAAGCACAACCCTGTTAGACCATGCGCCAGGGTACAAAACCGCTTGTTTCCGTTCTTAAAATAGCAAAAGTGGATTCAGACATTGCACCTAGATCATTAAAATAGAGCCTTTAGTCTTCAACTGCACATTAAAGAATGTTAAAGCAGCAGGCGCTGACTTATAGTAGTTTGACTTTGATTAGTATATATTTGTTTCTCTTGTGAATGTCAATGGCTACTAGTTTTCGACATTCATCAGAATAATTTCTTGTGTGTTCAACAGTAGTAGATAAATGTTTTAAACCACTTAAGTGTAAGGAAAATATCACTATTGGGTAAACGCTCCCTTTACAAGGCACATTTTTAGAATGCAGTGTTGTGCGTGAGTATGCATGACCCAAGTTCAGTGGTCAAAGACATCCATCTAGTGCGTGTTTACATGGAATGAAACACTGAAGAAAACGTGCAGTGGAATGCAAAAACACACTTTGTGTCAGCGGCCTCTTATGGGACAGCTAGCATGTTTACATAGAACAACAGTTGAAGTGTAGCGACAGCGAGAACATGACTGGGTTTATGGTCATTCACTGCATATTTCAGTGCCTGAAAGAGTGCCAGGGCCAGTTGAAAGTGAAGGAAATGAGAGAGACAGTTCTGGCCCTGGACGGAAAGCGAACGGCTGCTTTATGTCAAAGGTGGCGAGTATTTTTACAGAGAGCGTGAGAGCCGTCAGATGGAGAAACATTACGAATGCACGCACAGATACAGGGAAACTCTTCAGTCCTCTGTGTAGAATAAGGGGCTGTTCACACAAAATAGGGCTGTGCGTTAATATGCAATATTATAATTAATATATTGTAATTATATAAGTGTTGCAATAACAATATTTCTTCCGATCTGAAGTCAGAATTATCAGTCCTTCTTTTATATTTTCCCCAATTTCGGTTTAAAATGTAAAAAACTGCTCTTCATGCAGCCTAAATAAAATAAATTAGACTTTGCAGAAGAGAAAATATGATTGCAAGAACTGTGAAAATGTAATCATGTTGCCTTCAACTTTAACTCCTTTTATCAGCTATTAAATATTATACTAAATTATATATATAAACAGTATATATATATATATAAATAAATTGTATATAAAATAATATACAATTACACTAAAATAAATAGGCAATAGATATTTATCTGAGCTAATTAAATAAAACTAAAAAAGCTGTCAAGGTGCAAACGTTTTGATTTAAAATGCCAGAAAAGGGACTGAAAACCTCAGTGAAAACTCTGATTTTTATTGGCTGTTGTGATTTTTCTTCTAGCATTAGTGTTTATTTCCAGCTCTAGGTTCACCTAGCAGCAGTTTCAGATAAAGCTAGTAAAGGCCTCATCTGTTCTGGTCAGATTTAGATAAACAACCAAACCCATGCATGCAGCACACAAATGCTTGGGACATCAAATTAATTAAATCTATTGGACTTCTCTTTGATATTGCACATACTATTATCAAGATAACACTCATTTTCTGATATATTGTGCAGCCCTAACAGAACACGCTTTTTCATTTACTTGTGCTTCTTCTTGTGTTGTTTTGCTAAACACACTCGTCTGATGTGCATGATTATTATGTCTTGCATCTTTTGCTGCATCCTGACATTCGCAGCTACAGTTTTGGCCAAATAACTTTCTTCTGTTTCTAAGTAAAGCCCGATTCAGTTGGTATTTGTTTCTCAGTTGGATGCAAGGATTTTTCAGCATTTACAGGCTGTAGTGGAAGATTTTATTCCTGCCTGAATCTAAAAGAAAGACAGAAATGAACATCTTGAGTGACAAGGGACGAGTAAATCATCTGCAGGCCAGGCAGAGTTTGTTATTTAGTTATTTTTTTCTGTACAAAATTTTGTAAAAAAAACAAACAAAAATAAGTGGATTATTGAAAAAGATGTTGAGAGTATTAACATGCAAAATAATAGTAAAATCCTCCCAATTTATTTGAGCTTTTATAACTTTAATCTTATTTAAGGTTTTTATTTATTTATTCAGCTATAGTTTCTTATTTAAAACATCCACTAAAACAGAAATATTGCAGTGCTATTTATATTGTACACAAACCATCTAAACATGTCTGTAGTATTACTGAAATCAGTATAGAGACTGAATGGATATGTTTGCTCACATTAACACAAATAGACTGAATGACTGATTTCTGTACACAGATTCAGTGTGTGCCAATTATAAGGAGATTTTCAATCCTGGAAGTGAACTAATCTTTTAAGATGGTTCTGTTCAAATGAGTCTGGATGAAATGCAATTATAATAGTGTTGGGTAATTTCACACCTGTACTTGTCAAGTGAAGATAACCTCATATTTTGCTTAGCTAGGGTTTAAAATTAACTTGTTGAAGTGTGAAAAGCCCTTGTCTGAGCTCAGCGCTAGTTCTTCACTTTGTGTTAGCGTTCACGTTCACCGTTCATTCAGAATCTCCTCTGTTACAACACTAGCTGGGTTTCTAAAGAAAACATGCAGATTAGTAGCATTTCTATCAAGTTGTGTGAGCAGCTGTCTGTAGTATTGAACCTAGTAATCAATAGTAAACAAGGGACACATGAAGCTACGGTCACACTGGGCTTTGTGTGTGCGAAATTCTGTCGTGCGGCGCTGCGAAAAGGGGCCGGATTAAACAAGATGATTAGACATTAAATAATAATGAAATAAGATAAATAAAGCGAGCGATTGCTCCATGTTTTAAATTTCTGTCCAGAGAGGTCCTGTTTTGATCCTCGATTGATCTCACGCAGTCAAGTGATGCGATTTCGCAGGTCAGAGTTCACCAAGCTTGAACTTTGCACCGCAGCAAACTGCGAAACTTAACGCATGACCCTGCGTTTCCGGTCTGACGCATTCGCGTGTGTATGAATGGAAGTCTATGGGAGGAAAAGCCCAGTGTGAGCGCAGCTTAATGGAGAGAGCTGATTGGTCACGTGGGTGTAATGTTCGACACTTGCAGGAGGATGTTTGCACTGATAATTGAGCAGTAAATGAGAGGTAGAGTTTTTTCTTATACTGTGCCTAAATTATCCACATTTATCAGGATTGCTGTTTCCTTGGCTTGTTTTAAGAAACTCCTTAACTCATCTTTTTACTAAAGCATTTAATTTTATTGAATGAAATGTGTAATTTTGCTTATTTATTGTTTTGATTGACTATTTTGGTGTGGCTTTCGGCTCTTGATTTTATGTAAGTTAGTCATTTTTCTTCGGTTGCATTCATATATTTTTTTTTGTTGCACATGTTGTAGTGCTTTGAGTTTAAGAAAAGTGCCTCATAAATCAAATTTATTAATTACATCATTAGTATTACGTAGCTATGGGCCGGTATATGATTCTGACGCCATGATAACCTTGGATAAAAACATCACGCTTGCACGGTTTCGTGGCATCGCATTGTCATTACTGTTCTAATATATATATATTTTAAATGTCTGGGTAAAAAGCAAAAACATTTTTCCCTTTTAAACAAAATATATTTTATTTTGAGAAACATTTAAAATATTTTGGAACAGGAAACATGTCAGGCTAAATAATCAATTCTTGACTTCTGCTGTCTTCATTTGTTTCAGAAACTATCCTTGTATATTTTTTTCTGCTTGAGAGACTGTTGTCCTAAAAAGCAAAACAAGTTCATGAAATCATGCACGTACCTTAGGAACGGTATTGCAGAAAATTTTGGCGGTTTTAAAACCTTGACTTTCCCAAACCGTGGTATACCTTGAAAACAGTTATTGTCCTATGCCTAGTATTACGTTGTGTTTCCATCTCCTGTTATGCACATTAACCTTTTTGCGCACCAGTCCAAAGTCCTGCACGAAGTCTCCATTAGTTAAAATCACAACCGTAACACACAAACAAAATAACTAAAGCAGAAAAGCAATCTTTTGTTTGTGTTTAAAAATTAAATCTTGTGTTTTGTTTTGTCAGTTGGTGTTTCTGTGTGGAGTTTGCATGTTCTCCCTGTGTTGTTGTGGGTTTCCTCCAGGTGCTCTGGTTTCCCCCACAGTCCAAACACATGCGCTATAGGGGAACTGATCAACTAAATTGGCCGTAGTGTATGAGTGTGTGAATGAGTGTGTGTGGGTGTTTCCCAGTACTGAGTTGGAGCTGGAAGGGCATCCGCTGTGTAAAACATATGCTGGAATAATCAGCGGTTCATTCCACTGTGGCGACCCCTGATGAATAAGGGACTAAGCTAGTAAAGTGAATGACTGACGTTGTGTTTGGTGTAGTTTCTGCTGTCTCTGTGTTCAAGTAATTGACTTTATGGAAATGAGAGATGCTTGACGTCAGGTTCCCAGAAAATGCAAGACTGCAGTAAATGTGTACTTGGCTGCAAAATGCAGAAATGCAAATGCACAGATAATGCTCCTCACGTAATCTTTATTTGACTATACTCAAGACTGGAGTCCCTATAATGCTTCTTATCAGCTGCATGCTTTAGAGGAGCTTTATTGTGTTTATGGTCTGCTGAAATAATACAGAAAAATATCAGAGACAGCCAGACTTTCGTCTTCACCGCGCAGTGACCTGAAACAGAAGTTTGGCATTGGGTCACGCAAGCACAACATTTACACTTAAAGCCAGAAGAGCTGAAACGCATCCAGCTGAGCATCTGTAGAGGAACTCGGAGACCGTCATTCATCAAACTTTCCCATCCAGCACTAGACAAGTGTTGGCAATAAGAGCGAGCGCTGATACAGACAGTCGCAGTCTTCTTTATGAAGCTAGATTATTTAGCAGTGTTTGCGTGTGGAGGGTTAGTGTTGTAACGTAATGAAATAACAAAAATCCATTTAAAACTGATCTTCATTTATTTTCTGTTTACGTAGCCCCTTTATTCATCAGGGTTCACCACAGCGGAATGAACCGCCAAATATTCCAGCATGTGTTTTACACAGCAGTTGCCCTTCCAGCTGCAATCCACTACTGGAAAACATCCATACACACTTATTAACTCGCACACTCTTACACTACGGTAAGTTTAGTTGATCAATTCCCCTATAGCGCATGTGTTTGGACTGTGGGGGAAACCGGAGCACCCAGAGGAAACCCACACCAACACGGGGAGAACATGCAAACTCCACACAGAAACACCAACTGACCCAGCCGGGACTCGAACCAGAGGCCTTCTTGGTGATCGTGCTAACCACTGAGCCACCATCTCGCCTATAAAATAGATTTTACAAGCAATTATTTGGATGATATTTTAGATAAGCACTTTAAAAACAGCTGCCTGCCTAATACAATTTCTGTAGCTACAAAAACTAAAAATATATAAAAAATCTGTATATTAACAGCTTCCATATTTTTGATTTCATATTTTTTCTTCTTTTATTTATACTTTTTAATTGTATTATGGGATCTTGATCTTGAAAAATTGGAAAAAGTGAATTTTATTGACATTTTTGATAGTTTGAAGACAATTAATCGAAAAGAAATCAAAATTCAGACATTCAGAACCAATAATCGATCTAATTTTTCCAGGTCTATTATTTTCCAATTGCTCACCGTGCCATGTGTGGAGTGATGTGACCCTGCTCTGTTTGTTACTATTGTGTTACTTTGCACTACATTGATGATGATGATGATTGGAAGCTGCACCAAAGATGCCTTGAGACTATAGCATATCTAAAATACTATTTACAGGATTATTTTAGAGTTATGTTATTTTGAAGAGATGCTGCTTATTTTCTACTTTTAATATGAAAAACATTGAAAATAATTAAGTTATTTATTTGGACTTTTTTTATAAGACATAAGTGACTGTTTGTTATAGGTGATTTATTTTCAGTTATTCAACGTTGATGTTAAATAAATGATCATAGATAGTAGATAATGTGTGTTTCCTACTATTATTTTAAACTCCAGTAATGTATGCTCTTCAAAAATCTCTCACTTGTAATATGTGAGAATATTTACTGTACCAAACCTGACAGTGAACTACGAGGGCAAGAAACAAACTAATCTTTCATTAAGCGTAATCGCCCAGCCCTAGATTGAAGTGATATCTGGGTTGTAAATTGCAGTACAAAGTCCTGGTAATAAAATGCCTGTACCTTTTTCTGTTAAGTTACAGACTTATTTCTACTCATATCAGTTTCTATATAATATATTGTTTCAAAACTACTAAAATGTCAATAAATGTCACTTTATTAAACCATAGAGTTGAATGTTCATCATCAAACATAATTGACAGAGCAGAGATCAAAGTCAAGTAATGCAATTAATAAACAGGAAAAGCATGTGAATCTCGAAATACTGAAAATATTAATCAACAGGCATTTTCACTGTGACACTCGTGTTGTTTCAGCATGTCTTTGTGAGGATATGAACACATGAACCAACATTTTACTGCTTGTTTTGACATGATTTTATTTTGATTCATACAAACTGAAGCATCGCCCCTCCAAAATAATAATAATGACATTTTTAGATTATATTAGAAATGTCAAAAAAGGCCTGAATGTAGAATGCAATATACAAACACATGGAAATGCCCATCAAAACAGAGTGACCTATCAGAGCAGAGTTGGCGTATTGAGAGGGAGGGGCTTACAAACCTTATTGGCTGAATTAATTTAAATGAACTGAATAGAAATCATAGCAAAAATGACTTTAATATGAAATGCATGTTCAGAGAAAATGACCTTAGATGCATTTAAACCTGTTGTAGGAGGTTTAACATAATATTAGCACACCTTTAAATGCTGCTATTACATACCTGTCAATATTGGGATGTGGAATTAAGGAATTTGACCCTGACATCGACATCTTTAGATATTATTATTATTATTATTATTATTATTATTAATTATGTGTATATGTCTGTTCAAACCATTCAAACATGCACCCAAAATCCAGACTTTCGCTCTGCTTCAAATTACGTGTACAGAGAAGTAGCTTCTATTTATCACTATGGAGCGCGTCAGCTGACAGTCACGCACCGCTACATGACTGTTTTGAGGATTGCATAGGAGGGGCAACGGTGCCTGTAATGGAAAGGAAGGGAATCCCTCTGTTTTTATATTTATTTCAAAGTGTTTTCAAGCTTAAATAAAATGAGAGCACAGAACAGGTTCACGGTTAAAAGCAAGGGGCGTCTCCTGGTGATTCGGCGGTATGGGTTACAGATAGGGAGGATTAGATCTTTATTGCCACCCTTCATAGAAAGATTGAAAATATGGGAGAAACATGGGAAAATACCTTCACAGGATGAAAGTGGGATAGAATTGTAAAATACGGGAGAATCCCGGGATAGGTATGATAGGTATGCTATTACTATATAAACTATATTAATAAAGAAAGAGTTTTCACTTCATGAGTAACTCCGTGTCTTAGACTAATGAAAAAAGCCATTGCTTTTGAAAAAATAAATGTCATTGTGTTGGTAAGCCGTGCTATGCTGCTCTGACTTGCTCTTTTGTTTTTGTTGATGGCATTTCTCTCATGCTTTCTGGTTGTGGTTTGTGTTTTTGGTTGTGTTGATGTGGTTGTGATTGCTTTTAGCAGTGAAAACAACATTTTTAGCAGTCAAACAGCTATAAAATACAGTCACATATGACAGATGAATAATGTCTGTGTTATTTATTTTCACTTTACTCTAGTAATCGACATCATAGCTTCATTAATGAGCGTCACTATTAATTACAGGCTTTCAGTGCAGTATAATGAGACGAGAGTTCAGGAAGCAGTGCTTTAGCTGCTAGTATATAAAACGTTTTAATTGAATAAGCTTGCACATAAAAGCCAGATTAAACCCCCAACTCTTCATCTCTCTAATGGACGATTAGCTCTGATTAGCCATTAATTAGCTAAAGTGTCTCCCACTGACACACACACAAAGCAGATTAGCTACGGGTCGGATCATTTACTATTTGACTCTCCGTCCACACGATCTTATAATCTTATACTTTGATTTCTAACAGTAGTTTTGGTAAGAGTGATGATCAGTTTTAATAATGCATGATTCTGCCTCATCCATCGATTACTTCAATATTAATTGTGATTTTGTTTTGATGATAATGGATGAATTTAGAGATGCAGCATCACAACGTTAAACATTGCATTATTAAACTCATCCTAATTAAGACTTGATGATGTTTCTATAGATTATCCTCTATTTCTATTCTCTTTTATTCAATGATGTACTAAAGCAATGAGAAAGCCTTTGAACAGTTGAGTCCAAATAATCCTCCTACTAGGGCTGTGCGATTAATCGAAATCAAATTGCAATCATGATTTAAACATCGTGATTAGCTAATTGAAAGAGGCTGCGATATGAAATGTATTAGATAATTTCCCACACCCACAACAAATGCGTGACTGCTGTCTGTGTGTGACGGTCTTACTAGCCAATTGAGTGAGCACACTTTCGTTCTGCCCAATCAGAATTGCGCAAAGTTTGCGGAAAGCCCACAATAAAACAAACAAACAGTAAAGCATGGACAAGTGGGATGATGCCGTCTGCCGCTTCAGAAACATTAATAGACGAATTCATATCAAAGAAAAACAGGACATCGGTAATACGGGAATGTTTTGGTCTCAAAGTCACAGACACCGAACAAAAACAGGTCATTTGTAAGAGCTATCGCAGAATTGTTGCCACAACACAACGAAATACAACAACCAGCAGCTAAAAAAAGCATCACGGATGGCTATATGAGGAGCGTCTTGCAAAAAAGTCCACTAAAAGTATTGCCAGTGACACTCAATCTAGTAGCTAGCGACAGCAAAGTATTAATTTCAGAGTTGTTTGAAGCTGTTACACCCAACACAATCTCACGGCAATTCGTTACTTTTTGATTTAGTGGCTAATTCGTACAAATTCGTATGATCTAATTCGTACAATTTAGTACGATTTGCTCATCCACCAATGATGGTTGGGTTTAGGGGTGGGGTTAGGTGCCACGCCTCCTTTTTAAAATCGTACAATTTCGTACGACTGAACTCATACGAATTAGCCATTAACCTGTCAAAACGTAAAATACTTACGTTTTCTCGTGAGATCAGGCTGGTTACACCATATAAAAATACCTAACGAAGACACTAGATGACTAACGCCATAACTCGCAAGTGTTTGCTCTAGAGAAAAAATTTATGTTTAATTTCTGCATATTTATAAACCAATCTGAATAAAAGTTGGAGTACGTTAATATCTTTTCAGTTCCTTTTTTTAACTAACACTCACTACATTTTAGTAGTAAGAAGCTACGATACAGAATATTGAGCTGAAGCTTGTCTCAAATTAAATCGTAAATCAAATTGAAATCGCAATATCTGTCAATAAAATCGCAATTAGATATTTTCCCCCAATCGCACAGCCCTACCTCATACACGCAAACCTGCCAAAATGAGTAAAAGTTCTTTATTCTCCATGCCCGGCCAGTCGTTGGTGATCTGACTCTGAACTAGTATTACATGCCGGTTAATGACAGCTTTGCTAATTTGGGAATTTTGTCAACAGATGTGCATTTTTGATCATATTCACATTTATTTATCCTTTTTTTAGGTGATTTAACAAACAAACAGCAACAAAACAACTCAGACAGTAGCTACATTTCCATTCTGAGATGATGTCTGATGCTGGTTAAATCCCACCATAGATATTTACATTAGATGTTGCCCATGCTGTTGTAGTCTACTGAAAGGAATGCGTCAATACAGCCGCCATTTTAGTGCAAGGTAGCGCTCCTTTAAAATGAACGTGGGACCAAGGTGCCGTGGAGGACTGTGGCCATCTGGAGCCAGAGATACACACATATACACGTATATCTATGATTGGGGGGTTTCCCAGTGGTCCGTATGCAAATCTATTTTTAAATTATGAAAATTATAATTATACATCACTTTTCTACATCGATGGATGAGTGAGCACATGAGTGTGTGTTTGTGTGCATAGAAATGTATTATCCTCCCTCCCTGTTAAATTTGATCTAATCATGTCCTGAAACGCACCCACTCTCTTGTTTTCACTTCGCATTCTAACAGAGGGAGCGATTCGTTTGTGAATGAATCTCCGTTATGAACGACTCGTTCACTGAGCCGACAATAATACAAGTTTCTAGCAGCGCAGCATCTTGTTGACATTTAATTTACATTGTCTGCTGATTTTATTCAGCTAAACTAGCATAAGCCTGGTATTTAGTGCGAGTTGGTGCTACTTTGCCTTATGGTGAATGCAGTAAGTGACTGTGTTATCATCGATAAGTTAGCACAAAAGCTAAATCTTCCCTATGTAATGTTCTGCCTTTGTGCTTTGTTTTCTTTGTTTGCTCATTACTACACTCGTACACAGCGCTAAAGTTCAGCATCTTCATATTGGCACACTTTTGACTAGTGCAGTTGAATGCCTTCTGTCCTGGGAGCCCTGTACAAATATGGCGGTGCTATTGACGCATGCTCAGGGTTCATATACTGATATCTAGTGTATATATCTATGATTTCCCACCTTTGACAAAATATTTAATATTGTTTGCAAAAAAAAAGTTATTTCACTTTCCTTTTTTTAAATGAAATTTGTCTTTTATATTAAATCTGAAATGTGAGCTTTTTCTCCACAAGACGACGTCAATTTCAGACAATTTGTGCTTTTATTTCAGTTTGTATTGATCAAAAAAATAGTTTTGTTTCCTTCAATTATATTACCGTCATAAACAATAGAAACAGTCTCCTTCATTACAAAAATACATTTCATATTTGAATATATTTACAGTGCAAAACATAGGGCATCATGGTGGCTCAGTGGTTAGCGTTGTGTCCTCATTGCAAGAAGGTCACTGGTTCGAGTCTCGGCTGGGTCAGTTGGTGTTTCTGTGTGGAGTTTGCATGTTCTCCCCGTGTTGGTGTGGGTTTCCTCCGGGTGCTCTGGTTTCCCTCACAGTCCAAACACATGCGCTACAGGGGGATTGATTAACTAAATTGTCCGTAGTGTATGAGTGTGTATGGGTGTTTTCCAGTACTGGGTTGTGGCTGGAAGGGCTGTGTAAAACACATGCCAGAATAGTTAATGGTTCATTCTGCTGTGGCGAACCCTGATAAACGAGACGAAAGTAAAGTGAATAAATGAATAATAATAACATAATGAAAAAAGTAAATAAATAATTACATTGAAATAATAATCAAAATGGAGGTGAAGTTCAATTATCTGAGGTTTTGATTTTAGGTCATATCGTCCAGGCCTGATGTACAGTTTTTGAGGATTGATGTTTACTTGAGTGTGACGTATGGTACAGTACAGTGTGTTTAATCTTGCTGGATTGTCAGAGCCATTAGTGTAGATAAATACAGCAGCTGATGGCGACTGTGACCTTAAACACTAATGTGTGTCTGACCTTAATCTGATGTATACACATGCAAACAAAAACAAGCCGATCGCAGAGTTCAACTCCATGCTGACGTTCGCTCCTGATGTTTACAGACGCAGATACATGTTTATTAGATCATGGTGATTCGTGACTTACTGCTTACATTTGGGATTTTTTCTTAATGGGGTTTCTGCGCTGTTGTGCATTTGCTGTGTGACGCACTTCTACACAGTTCATCAGGTCAAGTGTCAGATAATCTAGATTAACCTTTTGACCAGCACATTCAGCAGTGCATTATTTCAGTCTTCTTTTATTTATTCATATTTTATTGGACTAAAAAGTAATATTGTGGGGAAAAGCATTAAATTATTTGTAAGTAAATTAAATAAATATTATAAGTAAATAAATATTAATAAAAAATGTGTGCTATATAATTGTATTATGATTCTCTCCATACATACATTAAATAAATCCATACATTTAATAATATTTGTATTAATTAAAGTGATAATTCTTCATTTTCTCATTCTCACCCTTTTGTTCATATTTCAGAATAACGTTGACATGAATAAATTATTGATATCCTATTTTTTTGGGTTAGTTATCCCTTTATTAACTTGCTGGTTCTGATGTAATGAGTATGTGATTGTTTTTTAATAATAACTGGCTGTATTTTATATGAAAATTATATTTGTTTTATTTATTTATTATATTTTGCTTTACAAATTTCATTCATTCATTTTCTTTTCGCTTAGTCCCTTTATTAATCTGGGGTCGCCACAGCGGAATGAACCACCAACTTATTTAGCATATGTTTTATGCAGCGTATACCCATGCAGCTGCAACCCATCTCTGGGAAACATCCATACACACTCATTCACACACACGCTCATACACTACGGCCAGTTTAGTTCATCAGTTCCCCTATAGTGCATGTGTTTGGACTGTGGGGGAAACCGGAGCACCCGGAGGAAACCCACACCAACACGGGGAGAACATGCAAACTCCACACAGAAACACCAACTGACCCAGCTGGGACTCGAACCAGCGACCTTCTTACTGTGAGGCGATCGTGCTACCCACTTCGCCACCGCATCGCCCCCTTTACAATTTTAGTCGTTGCTAATTAATATTGTATTATTATTATTATTATTATTATTATTTTGTTGTTGTTATTTGATTTCTTTATTTTTTATTCATTTATTAATTAATTTTTTCCTCTCTCCTATTGTTTATTAATATGATCAATCCTGTGTATATAGATTTTTGTTAAATAATAATATTCCATTATATCTCACACAGAAAAGTGCTGTACGTTTATTTTTTTACAAATGGTAGACTTGTATTTATTGTCATTTTGTGTTGGACGTTAAATATAATCTCAGTGATGTCATTGTCTGTATCTCTTATTTCTTCTGCAGTTGACGGACAGGACATGGTGTTGCTCTATCATCATGACGATGGTCTCATTAGCCTGGCTCCTCCCACTCATTACTACTGCCATGCCCTTTCCCAGAGATCTGCAGCCAATCACTGTGGTGGGATTGGATGGTGAGTCACATGACTGATCACATATATACAGTTGAAGTCAGAATTATTAGCCCCCCTTTTTTTTCTTCTTCTTTAAATATTTCCCAAATTATGTTTAACAGAGCAGGGAAATGTTTACAGTATGTCTGATAATATTTTTTATTCTAGAGAAAGTCTTTTTTTATTTCGGCTAGAATAAAAGCTCAATATTATTAGCCCTTTTAAGCTAATTTTGATTTCAATAGTCTACAGAACAAACCATCGTTATACAATAGCTTGCCTAATTACCCTAACCTGCCTAGTTAACCTAATTAACCTAGTGAAGCCTTTAAATGTCACATTAAGCTGTATAGAAGTGTCTTGAAGAATATCTAGTCTAATATTATTTACTGTCATCATGGCAAAGAGAAAAGGAATCAGTTATTAAAGATGAGTTATTAACACTATTATGTGCAGAAATGTGTTGAGATGTGTATATATATATATATTTGACCTATATCGTCAATTTATGACTTGTATCTTGAGATTTTTTTGTCAGCCCTACTGCTGCTATAAAAATGCTGTTTTGTCGTAACAGTTTTAATTAATTAATGTTAATGATTAACTAATTAAAACATTTTTTTTGCTCATAATTAGCTTTTTCTGCACTCACATTCACAGGCATAATGGGTTTTCCATTAGCCGTTTGAATATATTATTGTTGACCTGAGCTTTAATAGAACTGATGTCATATTAGACAGACTTTACTCTGCTATTTCCAAACCCATTAGGCTTAAAAACATTAATTTATTAATTTTCCTTCAGCTTAGTCCCTTATTCATCAGGGGCGCCACAGTGGAATGAACCGCCAACTATTCCAGCCTATCTTTTACACAGCGTATGTCGTTCCAGCTGCAACCCAGTACTGGGAATCACCCATACACACCCATTCTCACACACACTCATACACTACAGCCAATTTAGTTCATTAACTCCCCTATAGCGCATGTGCTTGGACTGTGGGCAAACCGGAGGAAACCCATGCCAATAAGGGGGGACCTGGAAACTCCACACAGAAACTGCAACTGACCCAGCTGGGACTCGATCCAGCCACCTTCTTGCTTTGAGGCCACAGTGTTATACCACTGAACTACCATGTCGACCTCTTTAAACATTAGGAACAGTAATTTTCCTTTATTGTATAAATGTGTCGTGTATGTCAGTGTTCGCATTACACTGTGTCCTTTTTCTATTTCTGCTACATCACATCAGAACCACAGCCCAAACTACTATAGCAATGATCTCCTCATGTACAGATTATGTGCTTTATTCAGTGTTAAATGCTCCTAATGTGAGTTTAAACACTATTTTACGTCACATTTGTTGCCTGAAATCAGAAGATAGTTCGGCTCAGATCTTGAAAATAAACTAGCAGACGCTTTCAAAATGAAAGTCAGAAGTGTGAAGGATTGATTGACGGAGGTGTTTGTGTGTTTCTCCTCAGACTCGTACCTGTATCCCAGTTTTCAGGGTCTGGTGTCCAGCAATGAGACGGAGCGTCTGGGTCTGGACTATCAGCGCATGATGAGGATCCAGCACATGCTGTACATCGCCGCAAGGTCTGCTTTCACTCGCACACCTACAGGAGTGTGTTTCAGATTATGAAGATGTACATGTCTGTGCAACACACTCCATCAAACCGGATCAGTCTTCAATATGTGGTGTCATATATGTGATTAAGTGGACATTATGAAACTGTTTTAATAATGAGACTGTTATTCTTGTGTGTTTTCCTCCTGTTTAGAGATCATGTGTTTGTTGTGAATCTCACAACAGCAGTGGATGAAATTATTCCACAGCAGGTAAAGCATACTCAAACACACACATTCTCTCACACACACAACATTTAATTACAACATTAATAATAATAACTAAAATAAAAGGGAAAAACTTGGGGAAAATTAGAAATAATTTGGGCAATAAAATAAAACCAGTTTAATTGTATACTAAAATACACTTTTTTTATTAAACTTTTAAATATTTTATACTTTTTTACTAGATATTTTATGAGTTAAATGATTTACAATTTTACATTTGGACGTTTCTTTCTTACTGACACTTAATTTAACGAATAAAACAGAAAGGAGCATTGAGCTGTGTTTGTTTTATTTATTTATTTATTTATTTATTTATAACTGAATGGAGGGAAATTAAAACTGAACAAACTACAAAGAGTATTGCTCTGAAAAATAATGAAGAAAAAGAAGTGCCCTGTGAGCGTGGCTCTTGAGCACTCATGTTAGTGTGTGTGTGTGTCTGCAGATCCTGACGTGGAGATCCACAGACGTGTCCAAGTGCACCGTCAGAGGAAGAAACAGTGTAAGAATCTCCATCAGAGCAGATCTGAGATCAGATGAGGAGACGCACATCTGCGCTAAAGATGTGCTGCTGCAAAGAGTCCAGTGATCAACACACATCAGATATCATCTCTATGCTTTCATTCACCTACATTTATGCACATCTTGGAAAATTGCTTAACTGTAATGCTAAGGCGTGCATACATATGAATATGTGCATAAAGAAGCTTGTGCACCACTGAGTAGGATAATGCTTTATCTAATAGGAAAAAATGAGCAGAAACTGTGCTGTAAACTGATTTAGTGAGTCTGCGCCTGCACTTCACTGTCTCCTATGTGACACTCATCATCGTATTTCATTAATGTTTGTCAACAAGTGCAAAACATTTGGAGCTGTAGTTGATGTTGATGTCAAAGTTCACCCCAAAATGAAAATATCCTCATCATTTACTCACACTGACGTTCTTAACTTTTATGAAGATATTCTGAAGAATGCTGGAAAAAAGCAGCCGTTGACATGTAATTCTGTGTGTTTTCAGGATGAATGTTATAATTATATCAAAGTTCTCGTTCCTCGTAATGATGAGACTCTGTTTGCCTGTGGAACAAACGCACTGAATCCTGCCTGCAGGAACTACAGAGTGAGTAACCGACGCCAGCGCCCTCATGCGGAGAGTGTGTGTGTGTGTGTGTGTGTTTGAGTGTAATTGTGTGTGTGTGTTTAAATGCTTTTGTGCTTGTTTTGTTCAGTTGAGTTCACTGGAGCAGGTCGGACAGGAGCTGTTGGGTCAGGCACGATGTCCATTTGAGTCTCGACAGTCCAATGTAGGAGTGTTTGCAGGTACACACGCACGCACGCACGCACACGCACACACACACACACACACACACACACACAGATCTAAAAATATATACTCCTGAAAATAAGACTAAATTTGTCATCCAGGGTCAAATTTTATTAACACTTACCAAATAACCATGTTAAAATAGATTTAATATAATGTATTTTACATTTACATTACATTTTTATGTATTTCTTTGTTATTTTTTACAATTTAAATACAGAAAGACAACATTAATACATATTTAAAAGTATATAATAAAGTATATTATTATTACTTTTACTATTATTATTATTATTATTATTATTATTATTATTATTACTATTATTATTATTATTATTATTATTATTATCATTATTATTATTATTATCATTATTATTATTATTATTATTATTATTATTATTATTATTATTATTATTATTATTATTATTATTGGGCGTCACGGTGCCACAGTGGGTTGCATGATCGCCTCACAGCAAGAAGGTTGCTGTTTTGAGTCTCGGCTGGGTCAGTGTGTGTTTCTGTGTGGAGTTTGCATGTTCTTCTCGTGTTGGCGTGGGTTTCGTCTGGGTGCTCCGGTTTCCCCCACAGTCCAAACACATGCGCTATAGGGGAATTGGGTAAGTGAAATTGTCCGTAGTGTTTTGTTTGTGAATGAGTGTGCATTGATGTTTCCCAGTACTGGGTTGCACCTGGAAGGGTATCCGCTGAATAAAACATATGCTGGATAAATTGGCGGGTCATTCCATTGTGGCGACCCCTGATTAATAAAGGGACTAAACCGAAAAGAAAATGAATGAATAAATTATTATTATTAAGTCATACTGAATAACAGGGTTTCCTTGATATATGTTCTATATATGCCAATGATTGATTGAATTGATTAATTAACTGATTGATTGATTGATTTGACAGACAGTGACGTGCTTCATCATTTAAGTGTTTTACTCCTCTTTCTCCTCAATACTTCAGGTGGTCATTTCTATTCAGCCACAGTGACGGACTTCCAGGCGAGTGACGCTGTGATCTACAGGAGTTTAGGAGGAGAGGGCCGACCCGTCCTGCGCACTGTCAAATACGACTCCAAATGGCTCAGAGGTGCAGCTTTACCTGCTGTTACTTCATCATAATAACTTGATCTGTTTCTGTTAACCTAAATTTCAGCGCTTTTGGACTATCACATGAAAAAATCCTTAATGGAAACACCAAGATGTGCATAAATTTAAAGAATGTGCATTAACAACTGATGCACACAACTAAGTAGGATAATCCTTTTCTTTCTATTAGAAAGCGGTGAGAAAATGTCTGTATGGTTTGTGAATTGAGTTGTTTTGTTTCTCCAGAGCCTCATTTCCTGCACGCTGTCGAATACGGGAACTATGTGTATTTCTTCTTCAGTGAGATCGCAGTGGAGCACACTGCCGCTGGGAAGGTAAATCAGCCACAGCTAGGAGCAAACCCAGAGAATGAGGAAACGTTCCCTCAACATTCACCCAGTGTTGTCTGAACGTTTTTCCAGTTATAGTAGTGAAACTGAATATTAGTACATTTATTACAGTATGATTATCATTATACATGACTTGCTGGAATATTCCTGAATTTAATATATCTAATTATTGCCTTTATGGCTTTTCCTCATATCTGTTTAGCTGCTTTGACACAGTCTACACTGCAAAAAGCGCTGTAGAAATAAACATGAATTGAATTATACATAAAAACATGAAGCATTTATTTCCAAAAGCAGATGACTGCCCTTTTTAGGATCTTTCAGGAGTAGTTGTCTGTGTGTTCTGTAGACAGTCAAACATATTGGATGTTTAGAGAGCAGTAACAGTGAAGTGTGAACATGTTTTCCTCAGTGGTGTTTAATGCAGTGCTCCAGACTGAAGCTCTTACTCTCTCTGTGTGTGTGTGCTTGTGCGTGTGCGTGTGCGTGTATTTTATTAATCAGTTATTGTCTGTTTCTGCTGCTCGTGCTGCAGGTTGTGTATTCTCGTGTGGCGCGAGTGTGTAAGAATGATAACGGCGGCTCCACGCGAGTGCTGGACCGACACTGGACATCATTTCTGAAGGCGCGGCTGAACTGCTCCGTTCCTGGAGACACTTTCTTCTACTTCGATGTGCTTCAGTCTCTGACCAATGTGCTGCAGATCAACCAGAGACCTGCTGTAGTCGGAGTGTTCACCACACAGACCAACAGGTGCACACACACACACACACACACACACACACATACTTGTATACATGGTAATAGGGACACTCCATAGGTGTATTGTATTTTATATGTAAAAAACACCTGTTCCATGGCCCTCCTCCACCCCTATCTCTGCGGTACATTTTGCATTTCAATACACCTCGTTAAGTGGGATTTTTCTAAGTGTTTTGAATTACAGGAACACAAGGTGTGACCCTGAACCAGGTTGATAGAGTATAACTACGCCATACCCGTGTCCCTGTAAACAACATTTACCTGTACACACACTCACACTAGATCAACAGGTACATAACCCACATAATTAAAAGGCACACACACGCTGATCCCGGGGGCAACGCAGTGGCGCAGTAGGTAGTGCTGTCGCCTCACAACAAGAAGGTCGCTGGTTCGAGCCTCGGCTGGGTCAGTTGGCGTTTCTGTGTGGAGTTTGCATGTTCTCTTCCTCCGGGTGCTCTGGTTTCCCCCACAGTCCAAACACATGTGGTACAGGTGAATTGAGTAGGCTAAATTGTCCGTAGTGTATGTGTGTGTGAATGAGTGTGTATGTGTTTCCCAGTGATGGGTTGCAGCTGGAAGGGCATCCGCTGCATAAAACAGATGCTGGATGAGTTGGCGGTTCATTCC
This sequence comes from Danio aesculapii, assembly GCF_903798145.1. Classification (NCBI taxonomy): domain Eukaryota; kingdom Metazoa; phylum Chordata; class Actinopteri; order Cypriniformes; family Danionidae; genus Danio; species Danio aesculapii. The sequence continues at coordinate 451,102 of NC_079453.1, forward strand.
GCTGTGGTGACCCCATATTAATAAAGGGACTAAGCTGAAAAGAAAATGAATAAGTGAATGAACACACTGATCCAGAATTGTTCTGAATGTTCTCAAATTGCATTGCTCTAGCCCAGGATACGAGATCTACTATCGGATCTAATGAGAACTCAGATCCAAAATGACCCGTTACTGTTTCTCCTGTCGGACAATTCCTCACTTTCTTTATCCATCAACCAAAGAAGGGTTGTTCTGTTGTTCTGACTGCTGGACAAACAATGACCCTGAAACTATGGCTGAACCCATCTACTCCAGTTCATATCACTTCCTGGAAACCTACTGGACATTATTAGATTGGAATATACCAATTTTGGTCAAATATAAATGAGACTTCATTAGATATGTTTCAATCCTGATCTTGTACCTGTTACTCACTCACACACACACACACACACACACACACACACACACACACACACACACACACACACACACACACACACACACACACACCAGCTCAACAGGCACATGCACCCAGTCCACACAAACACCCTCACCAGATAAAACGGTGTACACACAATCACCACACACAAACACACTTTGCATGTTTCCTAACTCTGTGTGTGTGTGTGTGTGTGTGTGTTTCAGTATTCCTGGATCCGCTGTTTGTGGTTTCTATCTGGATGACATCGAGCGAGTGTTTAATGGGAAGTTTAAAGAGCAGAAGAACAGTGACTCCATGTGGACGGCAGTACCGGAGGAACAGGTGCCCAAACCACGGTGAGACACACACACTCACAATCTCTCTCACTCACTCACACGTTTGTGACGACAACCACAGTTGTTATTTCTAATTTATTATCACTACTAAAAGATAAGAATCTGACCAAACCTGTCAGGATGATGGTAAAATTGGCACTAAACCACTTTATTTTCCAGAACTGCTTTATTGAGAGAAGAAATCCAGAAGTGATGCATTTGATCGTTTCATGCTAGAAATACACTTATATAAACACACTCCGTGGCAGTCCAAATTCACATACATAAAGCTGTATGCAAAATGTGAGGTGCAATGCTACCTTCAACAATATCACACAATTAAATAAATGAATTAAATAAATAAACATGCTTTCATTAGAAATGTTGGTATAATTATGAATAATTTTAATGTTGTTTTTTTTTTGGTTTTGGCGTTGGAAGTGTTGCTGTTTTTCTGTGTGAGAGTGGGTTATTATTTTCATTAACTAAAAAGCATGGAAAACAAATGAATGTCATCAAATAAAATGAATTGAAATCAGACTTTTGTAAAAGCACGTAATTATCATTAATTATTAAATCAAATAATAATAAATAAACGAGTTATTGTTTTTGTTTTGGTGTGTTCAGTCCAGGGTCGTGCGCAGGTGAAGGCTCGGCCTCCTCCTATTCCTCCTCTGTTCAGTTTCCAGACTCTGTGCTGTCATTCATCAAAACACACCCGCTGATGGAGGAGAGCGTGCCGTCAGTCAACAACCAACCACTGATCACCAACACCGCCAGCAGGTGCTCACACACACACACCAGGGTGTCCGCTGGGTCTTAAAATTTATTAAACATTGATAAATCAATGTAGAGAAATTTAAGGCCCTAAAAAGGTCTTAATTGCTGTTTTGCAAGGTATTAAATTTTATATCACTCTTGAATATGCAGTTTTGTATGCTAAGGTTTGCCTGAATTAAATCTGCATTTATTAGGATGCTGTGTAGTTTATGAAATCAATAAAATCCTGCTAGATTTGACATCATGCTGTTTTGTTTACTGCAGTAATCAAGGCGATACCATTATTTCTGCAGCTCTACAGGCACCAACCTGCTGAATTAGCTAGATTTAATAGATTTGTATTCAGTAAATAAAGAATGTTTCAGTTTTGGATTAGTTTCTTATATTAATATTCAGTAAATATACTGTAAGTTAAAATCTTGCTAGTGTTTCCGGTTGAAACCTAAAGTGGCTATAAGCTCTTATAATGTATGGAGTCTTTAAAGGTGTTGAATTTCACTCTCTGATTCCTGTATATACCCTGACACACATAACCACTGATCAGCAACACTGCCAGCAGGTACACACACACACACACACACACACACACACACACATACACATCAAGAGCATCACAGGTATGTATGTGTGTGTGTTGTGCAGGTATAAGCTGACTCAGATTGTGGTGGACACTGCTGCTGGTCCTCATAAGAACCGCACCGTAGTGTTTCTGGGCTCTGAAGATGGACGCGTGCTGAAGATTCTGACCAGCACACACACCAACAGCTCACACACATCCCAGCTGCTGGAGGACATCGATGTCTTTAATCCCACACGGTGAGTGTTCCCAACCAACACGCACATCTTTAGCACACGTGTGTGTTTTTCTCAGCGCACTGATGTGTGTGTGTATGCGTGTGTTTGCTCAGGTGTGTTGGTGAGCGTGCAGTGTTGGGTCTGGAGCTGGATAAGGAGCATCACGCTCTGTTTGTGGCCTTCTCCAGCTGTGTGATCAGAGTTCCTCTCAGCCGCTGCGCTCAGCACGCCACCTGCAGGAGGTCTGACCACACTGCACACACTTCACCATCTGCTGTTTTGCGTTGCGTTTTTTTATTTCCTCTCGATGGTTTAAATTATAATGATAATGCATGCCTGGTCATCTGAATTCCTAAAACTCGAACAGGTTAACCATTTATTTACAGTGTATATTAGGAAATGTCTATGCATCTGTTTTTAAAGAAATCTTTGTTCAAATTTGACCACATTTTGGATTTTTTCTTTTTGAATTTATGTATTAATTTTGTCATGATAAATGGTGCTTATCAAATGAAGGCATAAAGCAAAACAAGAGTGTCATTCACCTTATAAAATGTAAACAAATGAAAAAAGTAGGAATTAATTTGTGTTTTGACACACACTGCTGTAAATCAAAGGTTTTAGGTTCAAATTAAAGCATCGTAGAAATATTAGAGTAATAAACAGTTGTGATTATTATTATTAAATTTATTATTCATTCATTCATATTCCTTCAGCTTAGTCCCTTTATTCATCAGGGCTCGCCACAGCGGAATGAACCGCCAACTATTCCAGCACATGTTTTACACAGCGGATGCCCTTCCAGCCACAATCTAGTACTGGGAAACACCCATACACATTCATTCACACACACACTCATACAGCATGTGCTTGGACTGGGGGAAACCGGAGCACCCGGAGGAAACCCACACCAACACAGGGAGAACATGCAAACTCCACACAGAAACACACACTGACCCAGCCGGGACTCGAACCAGAGACCTTCTTGCTGGGCGACAGTGCTAATATATTGAATTATTGAATAATATTAATAAAGTCTAATATGAACACAGTAATGGAGCTGAAGACATGAGTGTAAACAGAAACACACAGGAGATCTGTCTGGCGTCTGCTGTTTCTACACCACAGCGTGTGTTTGTGGAGTTTCAGAGCAGATCTGGATGTGTCAGACGGTGCTCAGATTACTCACACACTCGAGACTGATACAGAAACACTGCTGAATGAAGATTTCCAGCTCACTGTGTCATTCTCCCACATCTTTCATGCATCCATTGTCTGCTGCTTATTCAGTGCCGGATTAAAACATTTATTAACCACCGTGTCGCCCTATTTTTATTATTTTCTTTTCATTCTTGGATTGATTCATCAGATTTCTACTTGATTCATTAAAAGAATCGGTTCATCAGAGTGCAGCCAGCAAAGATGTCAACTCCTAACTGAGTGTGTTCCTCCACAGACGCTGCCTGTACACACACGACCCATACTGCATCTGGCTGCGGACGGGACGCTGTGCTGACATGGCCCCGGGGTTCAAGTAAGAGTGACATCATTTCCTGCTGCACTAATAAACCTTACAATTTGATCCAAGTGATCCACATATCTTCCTCTCTTTCGGTGTGTGTGTGTGTGCGTGTGTGTGTGTGTGTGCGTGTGTGTGTGTGTGCAGGGCAGGATTTGAACAGGACATTGATGGTGAACAAACACATTTATTTGACACGTGCACTGGTAGGTGAATTAAAGTTTCTAAAAAAATGACTGAATAATGTCATCATTTATTGTTATATAAATATAAATATTGTTCTAGCAAGCACAAGCCGATATTTTGTTTATTGCGAGTTGTTAAATGTCATTAAATATCTACAAAAAAGAAAATAATTCTGCTGTTATCTGGGATCTAACATGTTAACAAACTAGAATAACTGAATAATAAAATCATATCTGGAAGATGTCACTCTGCTTAAAACACACATAGGTCAGCTGTTTTAATCACTGTCATAATGTGAATTATGAATCTAATTAATCCTGATGTGTGTGTGTGTGTTTGTGTGTTGTTTGTCTCTGTGATTTAGATGTGATGTCATCAGCAGGAAGTGATGTCAAATCAGCTGTGGATTCGGCCTCTGGTCAGTGTCTCTCTCACACACACACACACACACACACCATCATCTCCTTTAGCCGCATTACTTTAGTTATTCCAGTGTGTGTGTGGATGAGTAAAAACTAAACTAATAACTGTAAATTTATAATTAAATGTTGATAGACTTGATAAATACAGTATATGAGACGGGGCCTTCAGTGTTTATTTGTCAGGTAGGTAAACAATGCCTTAAGGAGTTCATTCAAGTAAAACACTGCTATTAAATAAAGGTCATTTAATAAGATGTGAGGGGGAAACACCTCAGCAGAACTAAGATGGACTGTAAACTGCTTTGTAAATTAATTAATTCAAATTAATCAAATGTTTTGTTTTTATTGCTTTTATTTAATGTTATTTTAATATTAATGCCCCGGGACTAGATGGACGAAAACCTTCATAAAAACAATGTAAGAAAATAAATCATTTTTTCAGATAAAATGTAAGATATTTAGACAAAATGAAAATAAATGAGTATAAAATATAAGAATGTCTTAAACTATAATTATTAGTTTTCACATATTTTCTAAATTAAAAAATACTTTTTTTGTTGTGTTTATCTGATTATATGGTGGCTCTTATTGATCTTGTCTTGACAAAAGTGCAAAACCGGGTCAGAAGTAATTATGGGGCACGATTTAGCCTCTAAAATTGACTTGCAGTGCAGTTTTTACATTTATAACAATAGTGCAGGATTGGTTATATACAGTGCAGACTCCACAGGCAAAGTAAATAGTAATACCTGAAATAATTTTTGTATTTAGTTTCACATTTCACTATAAACATCATTAGATCAATATATTTAGTTAAAGGGACAGTTCACCCAAACATGAAAACGTTTCCAAACCTTTATGAATTTTATTCGTCTGTTGAACACAAAGGGACGGCACAGTGGCTCAGTGGTTAGCACTGTGGTCTCATAGCAAGAAGGTCGCTGGTTTGAGCCTCAGCTGGGTCAGTTGGTGTTTCTGTGTGGAGTTTGCATGTTCTCCCCGTGTTGGCGTGGGTTTCCTCCGGGTGCTCCGGTTTCCCCAACAGTCCAAACACATGCGCTATAGGGGAATTGGGTTCCCAGTACTGGGTTGCAGCTGGAAGGGCATGCGCTGTGTAAAACATATGCTTGAATAGTTGGCGGTTCATTCCGCTGTGGTGACCCCTGATAAACAAGGGACTAAGCTGAAGGAAAATGAATAAATGTTGAACACAAGAGCAGATATTTTGAAAAATGCTGAAAACCTGTAACCATTACCTGACCACCATAGTAGAAAAAGCAAATGGAAGTCAATGGTTACAGATTTCCAGCATTCTTCAATATATCTTCTTCAATATTCAACATAAAAAAGAAAGCCAAACAGGTTTGGAACAAGTAAAGGGTGAGTAAATGATAGTGGAGTTGTCATGTTTGTGTGAACGATCCCTTTTAATCGTGCATCTTGAATTTGAAAGACATTCATGTAAACATCAACATGAAACTGAATGTGTGTGCAGGTGTGAAGCAGCTTCCTGACGCCGACAGTCTGAGCGACGGCTATCACTTCACTCTTCTGGGCGCGTGTGTGTTGCTTGCGTTTGTGTTGGGGGCGATCGCGTCAGGTTTACTGGTGTCATGTTACTGCAGACAGAACTCTCCGCCAACGCCAGAACCCGAAGCGTCGCTCTCACACACACATGCACACACACTCTCGCTCAGCAGCCTCGCTAAAATCAACCTGCTGATGGACAACAAACCAGAGAAAAAGGGCGAGTCTCCATCCGCGCACATCTACTCGCCTGCTAAACCTCCAGAAGAGCTGCCACCCACGCCAGACTCAACCCCAGAACTGCCAATCAAAAACATCAAAGCCATCAGCAGCCAATGGGAGAGAAGCCACACCCACAACTCCACTCTCCAGCTCATTCCAACCAATCAGAATCATCCAGTCCTCTCAGAAAATCCTAGTGATGATATAAGCGGTAACCTCCAGCGTTCTGATGTCACCCTTATGTCACCTGCTGGATTAAAGTCATACAATCGGACTTTATTACCGAAGTCGTATTACAGCTGTCTGAAAGAGCCGTCAGAATGTTCCACGCTTCAGCAGATTCCCGAACAGCCCTCCGTACAGCGCCACGTCCTCATTAAAATGGGTAACGGGATCACCAGCGCACGCCAGCACACCTTCAACCCCAAGATGAACTCCAATACGGGGAATATTTACGAGATTCAGCGGCCGCTCGTCTCCGGCGGCTCGTGTTTGACGCGGCAGCACAGTTACAGCGAGCCGCCGCAGATCCAGCGCAGCGCTATCGTCAGACGCACCGCATCGCTAAAACCACAGATACCACCCAAACCTCTGAACATACCCGCTAAAACACTGCCCTCTGCTGGCACACACAACCACACACACAACTACTGACCCCGCAATCACATCACACACACACACACAAATACTGACCCCTGCGGTCACGTCACACACACACAGATAACAACAAACACACACAACTATTGACCCCACGGTCACATGACACACACAACTACTGTCTCACACACACACACACACACACACAAATACTGACCCCTGCGGTCACGTCACACACACAACAACAAACACACACAACTATTGACCCCGCGGTCACATGACACACACAACTACTGTCACACACACACACACACACACACACACACAAACACAAATACTGACCCCTGCGGTCACGTCACACACACAACAACAAACACACACAACTATTGACCCCACGGTCACATGACACACACAACACACAACTACTGTCACACACACACACACACACACAACTACTGACCCCACAGTCAAATGACACACACAACTGCTGACACACACACACAAATACTGACCCTGCGGTCACATCACACACACAGATACAACTATTGACCCACGGTCCCATCACACACACACACACACACACAACAACTGACCCCACGGTTCCAACACACAAATACTGACCCCGTGGTCACATAACACTCACAACTACTGACTCTGTGGGACGACACCGGTCAGATGACACACACACACGTAACTACTAGCCCCACGGTCACATTACACACACAACAACATACATACACACAACTATTGACCCAGCGATCACATGACACAAACACAACACACAAATCTACGACACCACACACACACACACACAACTACTGACCCAGCGTTCACATGACACACACAACTATTGACCCCGTGATCACATGACACACAAACTACTGACCCTGCTTTCACATCACACACACACACACACACACAACAACACTCATACAACTACTGACCCCACCAGATGCCACCGGTCACATGACACACACATGCTCGGGTCATTGGTCAGAATACCAGCACATTGATGACTGCAGTGTGTGTATATATATATAGTGTGTATATAGTGTATATATATAACAGATGGGATGTTATTATGGAGCACATTGGATGATTATGCAGCGGTGGGTAGTTATTTTTGTCAATAAATCTGGTTTCTTGCATTTGTTAACACACTTTGATTGAGTTGATCTTCATAAATGAGGAGTTTGAAGACGTCTGAGGGCAAAAGGAGATAAGAGAAATGTAATTTATTTTTAATATGGCTGGATCTACAATTGCGGATACAGTTGTGCATCTCTAAGATGAGCCAGATTCTGTTTTTCAGAAACCTTAATGAAATATTTTAGAATAATGACACAGAGTTATCTCTAGAAATAATGCTTGTGTGTGTATTTAGGCTCTACTATTGATTTCCAAGGGCATTTTTTTACATTTGTAAGATAATTATTTTAATAACAAAAGATTATATGATTGGTTTTATTCGGTGCCGTAAACATGAAACCTGACTCAAGACACACACACTAATAATTTTCTTATTTATTTAACATTTCACTGTGATCACGACCCAAAAAATGAAAAATGTACTTGCTGTTAAAGTGATTATCAGCGTTTTAACACATAAGAAGATATTTTGAAGAATGTTGGAAATGCATAACCATTGACCATACTTTTTTCCTAGTATGGAAGTCAATGGTTACTGATTTTCACCGTTATACATTACTCCACTTTGGTATTTAATACATGCAGTAAACAGTGTAGTGTGAATAGTATGCTCTTCTGTAATTAATAACAGGTAACACTTTATTTCACATTACATTATTTAATTTATATATTTTTAACTGATAATTTATAAATGATCGATTTTAAATAGACAATTATTATTGTAAGATTACGGATTTATTCCTAACGTCTGGCTGTTAATGAATCATTAACCCTAAAAACTCCTAATTTGCTGCTTATTATTGTTATTAAGCTAGTAGTTTGGTTTTTGGTATTAAGATCATGCAGAATCTGTACTTTATAAACACCACTTAAGTACTAATAAACAGACAATATTTTACAGTAGGTCTGTAACAAGCCACTATTTAATAGTGAGAAATTGTTCTTAAACTAAAGTGTTGCCATATAATAATGTGATCATTAAACTCAGAATCGCGAGTGTTTGATGCTATAATAATCTGTGTGTTTTGATTAAAGATTAAGGGCTGTGAAGAGGAAAACAGATCACATCAGACTGACCTTATATTAACATGAGGAGTGAATGATCTGCATTTATTTGTGCCTTACATGAGGGTCCTGCAGTCAGAAGGGCGATGGACAACTCTCTCTCTTCACGTTCATCTCAACAGCAGGAGCAGAAGAGCGGATTCACACACAGGTTCATTTATTTTGAGTTGTCAGTAATCATCACTGGTATAAGTTATATACTGGAAAAAAGCTAAATATTGCAATATTCTAATACACTGCAGCTTTAATACGTTTATTACAGAATGTTTATGTTAGTTAATGAAAATAAAGTTGTTTATTTCCACTTATGTTAACTCCCAGTGCATGAATTTGGATGTTAATAATGCATGTTGAGTTATGAATAATAATTGCTGTTCAAGTGTTGCTCATTATTCATTCATGTTTGTAAATACATTAACTAATGAAACCTTTTATTGTAATGTGTGACTTAGATATGACTATTAGAGACAGGAGAAATGATTACACTGTGCAAGGCATCACACTTTACAATAATAGTGCATGATAGTTAATGTATTTATTAGAATTAATCATGGAAAATATAAACATATTTCAACATTTACTAATCATTATTAAAATACAAAGCTTGAGCTTGCTAACATTAGTTAATGCACGGTGATTTAACAAGAACTAACAATTAACGAGTGTATATTAACATTAAAGATGATTAAATATTATAATAAATGTATTGTTTGCAGTTTGTTTATGCTAGTAAATACAACAACTAATGGAATCTCATAGTAAAGTCTGACCATGAAGTCTTTAATGATCACTAATGCTGGAAAAACATGATATAAATATATATTGTGATTATAAATGCTTTTAAATTGAAATTTATTCCTGTGCAAAAATTCCTCAAGGATGCAGAAAATGTAGGTTGGAATCACAGATACAAGTGATATTTTAATCATATTTTACAATGTAATAATCATATTTTATTTATTTATATAGCATCTTTTCAGGGCTCAAGTACATTTAACAATATACAAAATTAACAAACCATAGTACAGATCAGGCAGACAATAGCAAGCAATGTTTATATATTATTTTTAGTATTTATTATTTTTTTTTTCTAATTAAAATCTCATTTTTCCTAAATGTTTGATGGTGCAATTTAATATAATTAAAATAACAATTTGCTTTTTAATGAGGAAAAACATTTCATCATTAATCATATGATTAAAGTAGCTATTTCAGGATCTGTGTAAATAATGCAAATAAAATATGTTAAATGTGTTGGTTTATTATTTGAATAAACTATGCAAAATGATTAAAGAAATGTTGTGTTTTATTTTCTTAAACATGTTTTGATGCAATGTGTTCTCTTTAGATAGTATTTTCACTGCATAAATTTACAGATCCAGTATAATGTAAAAGATGCAGTTAATTCATGTTATATGCATTGTGTGTGTGTGTGTGTGTGTGTGTGTGTGAGAGAATGGATGAGAGACTTGTATGAACTCCGCCTCTGACAACAGTAGCCACGCCTCTTACAGTAGCCACGCCTCTGACATCAGTAGCTCCGCCCACACAACGTAGCACATGGGTTTGTATCACATATATTCATCATTATTGTTTAAGAAGAGCATTGTGTTATGATGACTGAATCTGCGAGCCTCTCAGGTGAGTGTTTTATTAAAATCACATCAAACACTTGCACTAAAGATAATGGACCTGCTGTATATTAAGTGGCTTTAATATGTAAAACTAATATGTAAACAATACTTATTGTATAAATGCATGATTTTACATAGTACTTGTGCTTCATTCAGTACGTGCATGTCATGAAATCATCATTCATTTCTGTAAACACTTTGTTGACCAAATTCTTTACACTTTAACCCTTCACTAAAGCTACCCACACCACCAAACCTGACCCGAACCCTACTCTTGATAGCACCAGAAGTGTTCTTTAACACATTATGAACACAGAAAGTACATTATATTTATTTTCTAATGTAGTTAAGACCACTTCATATAAAGTAGCACCAGAATAATTTCTAATAATGACGGTAATCTCCAACATGACTTGTTTTAATGTGTTTTTTTTTACTAGAACATTTGATCTCTTCAAATCTCAGGAAATACAACAGTAAAACAGGAGTCATGAGTGAGTACTGACTTTATTCTCCTTCATAACATCATCAGTGAAGTTTCTACTGCAATTAATACAGAGAAAGCAGCATATAAAAGGCCATGTTTAACAGTTTCAGTTTTATTTATTATAAAACACACTGCATTCATATCTCACACACCTTAAATCAATAAACTGAAATAATAATAATAATAGCTTCTACTCAGGTCATGAATCAGATTCAAACTAGATTTAAATAAAACTGAAAGCACTTTCATTCGGTTCATTTTCTCTGCAGCCGATGGTCATTTATAAGCGTTGGCTTTGTGTTTGGGCAGAAAACTGAAGTTTTTAGGCACCGGCCCCAACAACATCTCACTGTAGATGGAGAACAGAAACAAACATAATGTTAGTGTCGAATGCTGGATTCTGATTGGCTGATGGTCACTCTCAGGTGTTTGGGTATTGTCAGATAAAGTCACAGCTAAAGTAATTCCGGCAGGTTCTGAGTGCAGTACAGCTTCATATCACTCCGCTGAATGATTAGAGTTATGTCACAGCTACAATAGTCAGACATCACATCAGAACACAGCAGGAGGAGGAGATGTGGAATAAACTAGTGCTAGGGCTGCACAATTGATTCAGCATTGATATCACAACGTGTGCATCCGCAATAGTCACATCACAGGATCTGCAATGTTGAATCTGTATTAATACTGTTAACCAAAATTTATACAAATTATTTGTGGAGTTTTTGCAACGTTTAACCATAAAATTACCAAAACATTTATTATTTATGTGTGTTTTCATCATTTTATTTAGTTTAAAAATATTCAGGCATAAGAAATTAATTGCGTTTATGTATATATGTGATGACTATATAGTGTTATTTTACATTTGTGTATTTAAATATTGCTAGTCTTCCAGATAATCCTATAGCATATAGTGTATTTTATTTGTACAGTATTGTTGCTCTACTGTATTTCTGAATGTTGGTTTATTATATTTTATGGGGATGCACTCCCTTACAAAATCAGCCCAATGTACTGAAAATCATTCATTCTTTCCAAAATAGACATAATAATTTCATCTGGTGAAATTATATATTCAATATCGCAATATATATCATCAGGAGGACAAAAACCTGACAAATAAACTCTCAAACACAACATCATAACAGTGGATTCAGCAGTGTTGCTGGAGACCAGAGGATAAGAGCTGTAATCACCTGCAGGATGGGGAATTATTACAAAATAAGGCATTATATTGTAATAATTCATCCTCAGTTATTCCCTAAAGCAGTGTTTCCCAACCCTTTCCCTGGAGGCACACCAACAGTACATATTTTGGATGTCTCCTTTACCTGACTAATTAACTTCAGGTTTTGGAGTCTCTTCTTATGTTCTAATTAGATGATTCAGGTGTGTTTGATTAGGGAGACATTGAAAATGTACTGTTGGTGTGCCTTCAGGAACAGGGTTGGGAAACACTGCCCTAATGCACCCTTTTCCCTGTAATGAAGTAATTTTCTGATGCATCTAATCTACAGTTTTACAATAGTACGCCTTATTGGACTTTTAGAAGGAATATGCTGGATATATTGACACTCTGCTGACAAACAACTGTGTTTAAACCCATTATTAATGTCATTTTTAATAATAGTTGCCCTTTAATTAGCCTGTGTGTAGTCACCTGATCTGGATCCAGTCGTCCACATGTTGGCTGGCCATCAGGGTCTCTAGGTAATCTCGACCCATGTAGAACGGCGGACGCTCATTGATCCTCTGCGGGACTCGCTCTAGCAGACCTACAGGAATATACCTGCATATACACAAACACCAGAGAGTCAGAAAACTGAGAAACAGGCAACGCAGCGTTCAGGAAAACACGACACGACTCGCTGTAGGAACTCAGATTTGAGTTATGCATGTGCAAAAATGATTCGTCCTCATGTGAAATTGTAAATATTTTTTAACGCTGCAGTAGGTGATCGTCTTCAGAAACATGTGTTGTTGTGCTGGTTAAAAGTCTCTTCACATTCCACTAGTAATGATTAAAGTAAATGTATTTATATATTCTGAGGCATAAAACTAAGAAATGTTCATCCAATTAAATATTTAGAATATTCATTACATATTGTCGGGCCGACAGTTCCCATAATTCTGATAAGTAGCCCAAACTGCCTGACAGTAAATGTAGATTTGCACAACTGCGCAGCCGTTCATGCAGATCCACCATTGCGCCGTGCATTCATGTACACACGAGACAGCGATTACAATCAAATGCTGAATTAAAACTTTTTAAAATCCTGAATCAATATTGGAGTGAGTTTTGCACACTGGAGGAAGGACGACACCATGGCTGAAGTATTTCTGTTAGACAGGTCATGTTCTGTTTTAAAACTATTGCAGTCACACAACGCTGATGTAGATGAAATAAATATATATATAAATATATTTAAATACATATAAAAATAAATATATATATAAAAATATATTTAAATATATATACACAAATAAATATATATAATTTTTTTTAAATATATATACACAAATAAATATATATAAAAATAAATATATATAAAAATATCTATAAAAAAAAATATAAAAATATATTGAAATATATATATACACAAATAAATATATAAAAACATATTTTAAAATAAATAAAAAATATTTAAAAATATATATATATTTAAATATATATAAAAAATTATAATAATATATATATATATATATATATATATATATACACAAATAAATATATATAAAAATATATTGAAATATATAAAATAAAAATATATTTAAATATATATACAAAATAAATATATATATTTAAATATATATACACAAATAAATATATAAAAATATATTTAAAAATAAATAAAAAAATATATTAAAAAATATATATTTAAATATATATATAAAAAAATTAATATATATATATATAAATAAATAAATATGATACAAATTATAAATACACATTTAAATATCTACATAACAAAATATTTTTGTTTCCATGTATGTGTGTGTTTGTGTGTAAAATAAAATACACAAGTCAAAACAAACTTTTATTTTGGATGTGATTAATCTTTACCCAGCACTATTTATAGGTGATGTTTAAATTTTTCACAGTATTTTCTATTATATTTTTCTTCTGGAGAAAGTCTCATTTCTTTTAGTGTGAGTGAAAAATGTTTTATTGCTGTGGTCAATATTATTAGCCCCCTTCAGCAATATTAGTGTTGGATTGTCTCCAGAATAAACCACTGTTATACAATGACTTGCCTAATTACCCTAACTTTACCCTAATTACCCTAGTGAAGCCTTTAAATGTCACTTTAAGCTGAATACTAGTGTCTTGAAGAATATCTAGTCTAATATTATTTACTGTCATCATGACAAAGAGAAAAGAAGTAAACGTCTGTATGTTTTGACCTGCACAGGAAGGAGAGCCACTCCAGCAGGAAGTTGCGTGTTTTCTCCACGCCCTGAGTGTCGGAGCCCCAGTGCTCCAGGCCGAAGTGTGTGAAATCCCGCAGGATGTCCAGACGCTCAGTGGAGGAGATATCCCAGTGCCGGGTCTCCTTTATTTCAGTGAAGAGCCACGGTTTGATCAGCGCTCCTCTGTGAAGACACAGGTATAAACGCAGCACGGATTGAGAAAAATATGGAGCTTAAAATATGATAAAACGATCTGAATTTTAACGTTTGACAATCATAATTGAATAAAACTGAATATTATATTCTGTCATAAATTGTTTTTAATTTGATTATTGAACATTTAAAGGGCACCAATGATGTAAAATCAAACTGAAAGCTTAATATGCCTAGTTTTCTCATCTGGTGACTGGTGTTTGATAGATATTACAGAGCAACCCTTATTTATTAATTTGCAACAAGGATAGCATTACTTCGCTACAGCAATCCACATGTAAAACTTACCATAGTTTGATGCCTCCTATACAAATATTGTCAAAGTATAGTTCATATTCCTGAAAACTGACAGCTGTAATATGCACAGAGAGATGATGAGCTGACCTGGCCACCATGATCCCCGACACTCCCGTTTCTCTGGCCTTCATGGCGTCTTCATATGACAGAATATCACCGTTACCTGTAGAACACACACACACACACACATACAGAGTGAGTCAAGCTAAAGTTCATTGTGTTCATCTTCTGTCTGTCTGTCTGTGTGTGTGTGTGTGTGTGTGTACCAAACAGTGGCACTGGAGCGGCGAGCTGTGCACACGTGTCGATATAATCCCAGTCCGCCAGTTTAGTGTATCGCTGCTCACGTGAGCGTCCGTGTAGCTGTGGAGGAAAACACACCACCGATATTATACTTTAACATTGTTGAGTTAGGACTACACAATTAGCATCAAAGCCTAAAAGGGTCAGTTTCAGAGAGTTAGAAAACATTATCTGTGTGCTATTCTCAGCTCAAACACACACACACACTCCAGAGCATAGATCTCAAACTCAGTTCTGTGGGAGCCGCAGCTCTGCTCAGTTTTGCTCCAATCCTATTAAACACAGCTGATCCAAATAATCGAGATGTTCAGAAGAGTCTTGAACACCTTCATTAGATGGGTCAGGTGTGTCTGATTAGGGTTGGAACAAAACTGTGTAAAGCTGCAGAGCTCCAGGAATTGAGTTTGAGACCTATGCTCTAGAGACATTCACATCTTGTGAAGAGGCGCAGAATAGGTCTCCTTTAATGCTTATTTCAGTTAATGAAAATGTTTTTTTGAGCAATAGCTTAGTCTTAGTCTTGGTTTACTAAAATAACCCTGATGCACACTTCAGTGCTGTGCCACTATGAAGAAGTCCAGAGCTGTAATATTGATCTTGGTACCGTGATGAGCGAAACGCCCCACTTCCTCATCTCTGGGATCAGCTTGTGTGCGATGTTGCTGTTCTGCTGGACTCCTGTGCGGATCTTCACTGTTAGAGGAACATCCAGAACCTGCAGAACAGCACAACACTTAACACATACAGCTGAAGATTATCATCATCATCATTATTATTAATATTCCAGAGGGCAGATTTAGGAAACATAACTCTCACAATGCAGTAAAATCGTTTGCATTTACTAATGATGAAGTGAACGTGAGAGTGTGCGTTGGTCCACGCCAACTTCGTGTCTGGCGTACGTGCATTTCTTGTGTGTGTGTTTTATTTCCATTGGCGACTCCTAGAGGCAGTTATGTTAAATTGCACACTACACAGTATCTGAACCGTGCAATGGCAGCTGTATGAGACACAATCATCTGCTGGTATATAAGGTTTCCATACCATGCAGTTGACCAGCCAAACATTAAAGCGGAATTTGCAGCGATCGCCGGTTTTCCCAGTGTAATCGGAGCGATCGACTGCACGCACACTGCTATACAGGCGCCATCTGAAGACGCATTTGCATACGTGAATCAGAAAGATTTCCATTCAATAAATGTGCAAATAATATGTGATGCTCAAATGCGCTTAACATAATACACACACTTATTAATGATTCCTACTTCCTCAAGATGAAGAGTAGGCACAATCTGATATGTAGATGGGGGATTCAAACCGGGTTCATGATCGATCGTGTCAAAACATGTTGCCATGCGCTTTACTAGCTACGCCTCTCGCGCTGCTGTTTGCCGCTCTCTTTAGTTTTGTTGTCTCTGTCAATCAAACGGTGATGGGCGGGAATCACTCAACTAGCTCATTCCAGCAAGGTGTGCTATTTGCACTTAGCCTAAATATACGCAACAACATTTGACACCTTTACATGGGACCATTTCTTATTTAATTCACTCACAGTGCGATGTTCAGACCCCACTGTGTTAACCGCATCAGCTAAACTCTCACACTCTATTTTTTTCTTTTGTTATTAATTCCGGAGGACAAACTTGCAAATAACACCGTTCATCTCCGGTCTACCACTGAAAGGAGCTCCTCCAGTTCACATTATGCTCAAAGTTTCTCTTTTTACTTGCTTTTGCCATTGCTTTTTCATTTGGTTTTGCCAAAGTAGAGTCATTACCATATTTATAAGGGGGAGGAGGGAGGGAGGGGTTTTGCGCTTGTGCACGTGCGCTCAGCTCACGTTAATTCGGATGTACAAAGAGAATATGCGTGGGATTCAGCGTACACAGTGTTTCACACATCTGAATTGTTTACTGCGTACGCACATTTACAGCTTTGTCCGTACACAATGTTTTAGTATCAATTCAATGCAAGTCTTTGTACATGAGGCCTCTGGTCTTTTTGGACCCAATGAATACTAAAGTTAAACAGAACACAAAGTTATTTGTGCATTTTTTGCTTGTAGCGTCAAGTAAGCTTTAAGTTCAAAGGAGTTTAATCTATTTTCATTGATTCCAGTGGGGTTAATACTGAAACATTTCCATCATACATTTTGTGCACCAACTTATTCAAATAAGCTTTCTCCTCAGTTTATTAATAATAATATATGTTATATATCATTTATATAAAATATTTCAAATAACAATACATTTAAAATGCATAGAATTTTATATAAATTTCCCAATACTGCTGAAAAAGTTGATTAGAATAGATCACTGCATTATTAAACTTATTGGATTCAATGAAAATAAATGAAATACATTGGAATTCAAATTCAAATGACATGACATGCACAAAATATACAACTTTTTAAACAATATTATATCTAAAAAAAAAAAGCTATTATAAAAATGTGAAGTGCGTTTTTATTCCTACAAAATGGACAATACTGTTGTATCTGTTATGAGGGGATGCATCAAATAGGTGATTTAATATAGACCATTTCAGTGTGGTCATGTCATTGGCCCATGAACATTTCCTGCTTGTTACCAAACTATTTCATAACTGTAACAAGAGGCAATTTAATCATAACCTAATGTTAAAACTGCTATCATAACATTATCAATATGTGGCTCTTTTTTTGGATTCTCGAAAGCCATCGGAACAAAAAGTGTAAAACTGGAAATACGTTGGGACCATTGTTTTTGTTTACATCCCTCAAAATGGTCTATAGGATTTCACTTCACTTATAATCTTATAATTTTCACTTCACAACTTCCTCTCTAAGAGTATTTTTATGAATCTGGCCTCTGGAGACCGATGAAAGCAATCACTGATGTTCAATAATGCAGTTCAGCACTGAGAGTCACATTTTACACTAATAATAAGGTAAAACAGCGTCTGGAAACACAGTTATCAGTGATGATCAAGGCTGCTCTGTACACTTACTGAATTCATTCCTCTCACAATCTGCTCAAATTTGCTGGTTCTGGTCATGAGTCCACATCCGCCACCCTGCAGAAACACACACACACGGGGTCAAAATAATTATGCTTTCTTTAATACAGACTATGAGTCCTCGCAGCCTTTTTCTGTAGATTACCTTCTTGTAAACGAGATCGATGGGGCAGCCGGAGTTTATATCCACAAAATCCACATTGATGTTCTGATTGAGCAGCTCAGCACATCTGGTCATAGTGTCTGGAAAACATCCTTCCAGCTGCAAAAACACAAACACTCATTTATAACCAACACTTCTGTACAGTTTTATTCTGATAGCACACACTAACCTTTACACTTTCATTTTGTCTATATTTTGATCACACACACACCAAACTTACATACAGCACTATGTTTCTAATTTTGTCTTCTGTATTTGCTTAAACTTTGTGTTTATTTTGTTTTCTGTATTAGCTTTTATCTGTTTCTATATTTAAGTACTCGACGTTACAATGTTGTTTTTTAATATCTGCTTATAATATATTTGCTTGTGAAGCACTTTGAGTTGCATTTTATGTAGGAAAAGTGCCATAAAATTACAAATTTATTATTATTATTATCATCATTATTTAACACACCACAGCTTCTTCAGAGTAGTCAATGACACTGATTACATAACAACACATTGCCACTTTGCATCCGGACGTAAATTTTAAAGGTTTATCAATATCGGCCAAAATTTACATATCGGTGGATCCAGATTTAATTTAAAGATTTATCAGTTTTCTATATCTGCCAAAATTTCCATATTAAGACATAAATTTAAAGAATTTCTGTTATCGATATCGGCAAAAATTTCGATATCGGTGCATCCGGATGTAAATTTTGAGTTATTGGTTATCGATATTAGTTAAAATTTCCAAATCAGTGCATCCAGACATGATTTAAAGAGTTATCGGTTATCAATATCAGCCAATATTTCCAAATCAGTGCAGCCAGACTTAAATTATTAGTTATCAATAACGGCCAAAATTTCCATCTCGGAGCAGAGACTTAAATTTGAAGAGTTATCGGTATTGGCCAAACTTTCCAAATTGGTGCATCCAGACTTAGCTTTAAAGAGTTATCGATTATCAATCTCCACCAAAATTTCCATATCAGTGCATCCAGATTTAAATTTAAAAAGTTACTTTAATCGATATCGGTCAATTTTTCCATATTGGTGCATCCATACTTAAGTTTGAAGAGTTATCGGTTATCAATATCGGCCAAAATTTCCATATTATTGCATCCAGACTTCAATTATTTGTTATCGATATCGGCCAAAAGGTTCATATCGGTGCATCCGGATGTAACTTTTAATAGTTATTGATTATCAATATCAGCCAACATTTGTAGCAATAAAAACATTGATATTAGCATGTGCTAGCTGTACCTGAACGCCGAAAAGATCCTCAGAGGTGTGTCTCTTCAGAAGAGCCCATTCAGACGCCTGACCCTGCAGCAGATTAGTGCACATGGCCATCTCTCCACACGTGATATCAGCTCCAAACCGCTTACACACACGCCGGAACGGCAGATTCCCACACTGCAGCGCAACACACACACCGTGAGCTGCCTAAACACACTTCATCAGAACACACTGATGTCCCGATTAATATTACAGACATGAGTTTACCGTAGTAAGAGGAGCCAGATACAGCTTGTCTCTGAAATCCACCTGAGATACAACATGACAAAGGAAAATTCAGATGCAATTAGCAATTTAATGATCTATAGACATTGAGAAAAGTGAAAAATATATAAAAAGTCACACTGCATACGTCTCTTATTGAATATCATGAATATCATGCACTGTTGCATGCAAATGAAGATTAAAATAAATCAAATAAATAGTAATGATAAGTTGTGTGATTCCTCATCTAGACAGCAGTTTGTTATTCAGACACACCTGTTTCTTTTCACAGGGTCTCAGTTTGATGATGTCGGCGTCAGTAATGGGGCCGATGGTCTTTATAGGAGGAACCTGCAATTCACAACACATTTACATGATCAGCAAACTCAATCCAGTGCTCAATAGAGCATAGCTGTATGCATTATACAAGGAATGACTGATATCGGCTAAAATTTCCATATCAGTGAATCCAGTCTTAAATTTAAAGAGTTATTGGTTATTGAGATCAGCCAAAATGTCCATATCGGTGCATCCAAATGTAGATTAAAAATCATCAGTTATCAATACTGACCAAAATGTCCATATCGGTGCATCCTGGCTAAAATTTAAAGAGTTATTGGTTATTGAGATCAGCCAAAATGTCCATACCAATGCATCCGGATGTAAATGAAAAAATATATATAATTTAAAAAAATGATACGAGTTATTAGTTATCTATAACGGCCAAAATTTCCATATCGTTGCATCCAGACTTCAATTTAAAGAGTTATCTGTTATCAAAATTTTCCAAAAATGCTAGTATCATTACATCCAGACTTAAATGTAAAGATTTATCTGTTATCAATATTGGACAAAATGTCCATATCTGTGCATCCTGGATGCAAATTTAAAGAATTATCGGTTATCAATATCGCCCAAAATGCCCATATAAGTACATCCAGACGTAATTATGAAGAGTTATCGGTTATCATTATTGGACAAAATGTCCATAGCTGTGCATCCAGACTTAGTATATGAAGAGTTATCGGTTATCAATATCGGCCAAAATGCCCATATCGGTACATCCAGACTTAAATGTAAAGATTTATCATTTATCAATATTAGAGAAAATGTCCATATCTGCATCCTGGATGCAAATTTAAAGTGTTATTGATATCGGGCCAAAATTTCCATATCAGTGCATCCAGAATTAAATTTAAAGAGTTATCAGTTACCGATATCAGTGCATTATTAATGATTTTTTACTAAATCAATGGACCATAGTGCATTATTTTGCTTATAGTCCAGTCACCACCGTTAAGATCACAGTTTCAGACAAATTAACTGAAGTTTAGTAAATTATGCATATTTCACCTGTGTCTCTTGTCCATTGGCAGAATCAGAACCATTTTTGCTCTGTTCTACAGTATTTTCTCTCTGTTCTTCAGTATTTTTGCTCTGTTCTTCAGTATTTTTGCTCTGTTTTTCAGTATTTTTGTTCTGATCTTCAGTATTTTGTCTCTGATCTTCATGTTTTCCTCTTTGCTCTCTGGTGTTGTGTTCAGGTTTGGGTGCGCGGCCGATGCTCTTTAGAAAAGCATCTGCTCCGGGGAATCTCTGCTGTTTTTTGCGCAGGCGTTTCTGCAGCTCCTTGTCCAGCAGGTTGGTGGTGTTTTCTCGCCCGGCGGAGGCTCTGTACAGCTCTGTGTTCACCATATTCTTCAGATCGGCGCTGGTGTGTGCTTTAGCGTAACGGCAGGTCAGGCCATACGGACACTTCCCCAAGGTATTGAAGAGGTGACACTGATCGCCCAGATCTGCAGCTTTAGTGGACAGATACTGGCTCACATCATGCAGAAACCGACACTTCTCTCCATACGGACACACAGTGTCTCGCTCCTGGAGGACACACACGAGAAGATAACTGATATGTGGCCTGTACCACAAAGCCAGATTAGTTGGTTAGTCAGTAGTTTCAGTTTAGTTTGTGCCAATCCTGGCTTTTAGGTACCAATTATGTTGCTCGGCTTTAATCGTTCTTTGTCTGGTTATATTCAGCAGGCAGGTTATGTTCTAATTATATTCAGGTTATGTTCTGGTTATATTCAGGTTATATTCATACTACATTCAGGTTATATTCAAGTTATGTTTTGGTTATATTCAGCTTTTAATTCTGGTTATGTTTTGGTTATATTTAGCTTTTATTCTGATTATATTCAGCTTATATTCAGGTTATGTTCCGGTTATATTCAGCTTACGTTCTGGTTATATTCAGGCTATGTTCAGGTTTTATTCAGGTTATGTTTTGGTTATTTTCAGCTTTTAATTCTGGTTATGTTCTGGTTATATTTAGCTTTTATCCTGATTATATTCAGCTTATGTTCAGGTTATGTTCCGGTTATATTCAGCTTACGTTCTGGTTATATTCAGGTTATGTTCTGGTTATATTCAGGCTATGTTCAGGTTTTATTCAGCTTACGTTCTGGTTATATTCAGGTTATGTTCTGATTATATTCAGCTTATGTTCAGGTTATATTCAGCTTACGTTCTGGTTATATTCAGGTTATGTTCTGGTTATATTCCGGCTATGTTCAGGTTTTATTCTGGTTAGGTTGTGGTAATATTCAGGCTATGTTCAGGTTTTATTCTGGTTAGGTTGTGGTAATATTCAGGTTATGTTTTGGTTATATTCAGCTTTTAATTCTGGTTATATTCAGCTTATATGTTCTGGTTGTATTCATTTTTTATTCTGATTATATTCAGGTTATTTTCAGGTTATGTTCTGGATATATTTAGTTTTTGGTTCTGATTATGTTCAGGTTATGTTCTGGTTATATTCAGCTTATGTTCAGGTCATGTTCTGGTTATATTGAGGGTATATTCAGCTTATATGTTCTGGTTATATTCAGCTTATGTTCAGGTTATGTTCTGCTTATATTCAGTTTATGTTCAGGTTATATGTTCTGGATATATTCAGCTTATATTCAGCTTATATTCAGGTTATATTCAGGTTATATTCAGCTTATGTTCAGGTTATGTTCTGGTTATATTCAGCTTATGTTCAGGTTATGTTCTGCTTATATTCAGTTTATGTTCAGGTTATATGTTCAGGTTATATGTTCTGGTTATATTCAGCTTATGTTCAGGTTATATGTTCTGGTTATATTCAGCTTATGTTCAGGTTATATGTTCTGGTTATATTCAGCTTATGTTCAGGTTATGTTCTGGTTTTATTCAGTGGTTGTATTATTGAAGTTATCCTCAGGTTATATTCAGGGTTATCTCGGGTCACTCAGAACACCCTAGCAACTGGATATCAATCACTTATGATAAGTATCTCTCCAACTCTACAAACAGTTTCAAATATCAAACTTTTAAAATGACTTCAAACTTTCAGGCTTGGCTTTCTCAAGCCAACACCAAAGTGTGTCTCAAACTTTACTATCTAGTTTTGCATTGTTAGCTCATGCATTAACCAACGGGAGTTTACTGCACAATCTTTCCAAAAAAAACAAATAAGAATAAAGATGTTTGTACGAGCTGACGCAGAAGTGTGTGACACAGACCTGAATGATGGAGGTGCAGAGGCGTTTATCCTCATAGGTGTGTGGTTTGACGTGCGGTCTGTTTTTATTCTGTCCTCTCATCTTCATCTTCTTCTCCTGTTCTGCTGTTTTGCCATCATTCTCCAGCCGGATCTTCTTCTTCTCTGGTTCTCCGTCTGGATCTTCTTCATTCTTCTGACTCGAGCGGCCCGACGACAGGAACTCATGAAACTGCTCTTTACTGGTGAGAAACCTGCAAAACACAGATCATGTGTGAGTTAAACTGCAGATGATGAATAACAGCATAATTATAACGTTATTATAATATAATATAACGGTACTGTGGTTTAATGGCGGCGGCGCCTCTTTCAGCCTCCAGCGCTGCAGAGTCCATCATCAAAACACAATCCTGACCCAAAAACCTGAACAAACACCAGTCATATTGATCATAATAAGAAGATACTTGGACATACATCAACATATTCATATTATCAGCACTTTAAAGAGCTCAAATTATCATTACAAATCGAAAAACTGTGTAAAACAAATAAATACATAATGAGTATAAAATGAAAATAAACAAATACATTTCAAATATTTGATTATAATAAATAAGCTTACAATTAAAATAAATGCATTTAAAATTAGTTTAATAAAGTAAAATAAATTAACATTAATAAATATATTTAAATTACTAGACTATATTATTATATATTATTCATTCATTTTTCCTTCGGCTTGCCACAGCGGAATGAACCCACAGCTGGCGCCCTTTCAGCTGCAACCCAGTACTGAGAAACACCCACACACACACACTCATACACTACGGCCAGTTTAGTTGATCAGTTCCCCTATAGCACATGTGTTTGGACTGTGGGGGAAACCGGAGCACCCGGAGGAAACCCACACCAACACAGGGAGAACATGCAAACTCCACACAGAAACACACACTGACCCAGCTGAGACTCGAACCAGCGACCTTCTTGCTGTGAGGCGACAGTGCTAACCACTGAGCCACCGTGCTGTCCCATTATATATTATAATAAATATTAATTATTTAGGTTTCAGTAAATAGTAATCAAGGACGGCTGGGTCAGTTGGTGTTTCTGTGTGGAGTTTGCATGTTCTCCCCGTGTTGGTGTGGGTTTCCTCCGGGTGCTCCGGTTTCCCCCACAGTCCAAACACATGTGCTATAGGGGAATTGGGTAAGCTATAATTGTCCATAGTGTATGTGTGTGAATGAGTGTATGGGTGTTTCCCAGTGATGGGTTGCAGCTAGAAGGGCATCTGCTGTGTAAAACATTTGCTAGATAAGTTGGTGGTTCATTCCGCTGTGGCGACCCCTGATTAATAAAGGGACTAAGCCAAAAAGAAAATAAACAAATGAATAATTATCAATCAAAATAAATATAAATACATATAAAATAGGCTAAATTCATTAGACAAACGAGAAAAATAAATATAAATAATAAAATTGAAGCGTTAAAATAAATAATAAATGAAGAATACCATTAAATAAATTGATTAATCTAAATAAATGACTAAAATTGATATAAATTAGATTAAAACAAATAAACATGGCATAAAAACAAGCGAATAAATAACAATAATCATCTAACAGTTCAATACTATAGTTAATTGTCAATTCTAAGAGACATATAAACAAATAAAACGTCTATATTTACATTTCTCCCACAATAAGAAGCTGTTATAAAGCATGAGCGTATATATATAAAACTCAAACCCCGTCATAAAAGCATGTGTAAGAGCCAGAGGAGGAACAGATGGTGAAAATATAACTCTGATGAGCAGAAAGAACATTAATAAAGAGAAATCTGAGATATGGACTCCTCCAATCACCTTTACAGATACACACAATTAAAGGGTTAAAAGTGCGTGACAGTCGAACATAAGAATGAGATATCGATCTCACAACAGCTCTAACGTCACTTCATATTCATATCTGATCATAATTATTGATCATCATCGCTCACCTGCAAAGAAATCCTCTCCCTGCACATGTAAACCACAGCGGAGTAACTGGAAAAAGAGTCCGGGCGGAACAAGAACTCGCGCAGGACAGTTCCGCGCATGCGTCAGATATAACCGTATTATGTTTTATTCTGTATTATTGATGACTGCGTACTATTGATGATACATCTCTTCATGACTTAATAAAAATATGCTAATAATTGCAGCACCAAAAGCCGCCATGTTATATTTATTTTTTCTTTATTTTATTTATTCTTTAATTAAATGATATAATTAAATAATTCTATAAATCTTTATAATTAAAATAGTTGTCTATATGTATATATCATAAGCATTATTTCTATTATTATTACTGGTCTTCAGTTTTCATGATCCCTAAAAAATCACTGAGGATTTGCTGATCAGAAATATTGATATAGCAGTGTTTATTTATGATTATTAATGTTTAAAATAAGACACTGATATACACTGGGATGCTAAGGAAACAGTTGTAATGAACAAACAAACTACTAGTATTTAGTATTTACTACAATTTAAACATCATAAAATAAACCCAATGACCCAGGTTACAAAATATAAAGTTTTAATGTATTTAAACTAATTATTTACATGGTTTACAGATGGATTTCATTTACAACTGTGTATATTAATCATAAGAAATAACAAGGACATACAAAATATGACCAAACAGGCTAAATCTGATCAAAACAAATCAGTTTAGATACAATTTTGTGCTTATTTGTGTTGATGAAACAGACATTTCTCTCCATTTTATCCACAGATTCTGGCGTCATTATTTAAAGGGACAGCGTAAATAAAACCAGTCATCATTTACTCATCCTTTGTTTAAAAACGTACATTTTTAAACCTTTTACCTGTTTCAAAACTGACTTCTTCATATTGCTGAACACATAAGAAGATATTTTAAAGAACGTCTGAAACCGGTAACCATTGACTTCCATAGTATTTGTTTTTCCTACCATAAAAGTCAGTGGTTACAGGTTTTCAGCATTCTTCAAAATATCTTCTTTCATGTTCAACAGAAGAAAGAAATGCATAACCGTTTACAACAACTTGAGGAAGAGTAAATAGTTTTCATTTTTAGATTTACTGTCCCATTAAGAGCAGAATTTGGAGAATGTTAAAAACCGGTAACCATTGACTTCCATAGTACTATGAAAGTCAATGGTTACAGGTTTCCTACAGTCTTCAAAATATCTTCTCATGTGTTCACCAGAAGAAAGAAACTCATAAATGTTTAAAAACTGGGTGAGTAAATGAGGAAATTACATTATTTTTATATGTACTGTCCCTTTAAGAGCAGAAGTGACCATAATGGAGCTCCACACAGACACTCTTACGCTTATTTAATCCATATATTATCTCTGTATAACTAACATCACCGCATTTATTGGTCTGCACAGCTCTCCAGTCTTTATATCTTCTCCTGGAAGCTTCTCTGCATTTTATCAACAGATTCTGGTGTT
Source organism: Danio aesculapii (assembly GCF_903798145.1). Lineage (NCBI taxonomy): Eukaryota > Metazoa > Chordata > Actinopteri > Cypriniformes > Danionidae > Danio > Danio aesculapii. The sequence goes on from NC_079453.1 coordinate 478,107, forward strand.
ATTATTTAAAGAGACAGCGCACCATAAAAATAAATAAAAACCTGTCATCATTTACTCATCCTTTGTTTAAAAACATACATTTTTAAACCTTTAACTTGTTGCAAAACTGACTTCTTCATATTGCTGAACACATAAGAAGATATTTTAAAGAACATCTGAAACCGGTAACCATTGACTTCCATAGTATTTATTTTTCCTACCATAAGGTCAGTGGTTAAAGGTTTTCAGCATTCTTTAAAATATCTTCTTTCAAGTTCAACAGAAGAAGAAACACTTAAGGTTTATAACAATTTGAGGAAGAGTAAATAGTTTTCATTTTTAGATTTACTGTCCCATTAAGAGCAGAACTTGGAGAATGTTAAAAACCGGTAACCATTGACTTCCATAGTATTTGTTTTTCCTACTAAGAAAGTCAATAGTTACAGGTTCCTAGCATCCTTCAAAATATCTTCCCATGTGTTCGACAGAATAAAAAACTCATAAATGTTGGAAAGTGTGAGTAAATGAGGACAGAACTGTAGTTTTTAGATGTACTGTCCCTTTAAGAGCAGAAGTGACTATAATGGAGCTCCATACAGACACTTTAATGCTCATTTAATGCACATATTCTGTCTGTATAACTAATAACTCAGCATTTATTCATCAGCACAGTTCTCCAGTCTCCTCATCTTCTCTGCATTTTATCCACAGATTCTGGCATTATTATTTAAAGGGACACCGACCCAATTTTTTAAACTTCTGTCGTCATTTAATGCTTTAATAGTTTTAAACATTTTATTAAAACCTTTAACTTTGAACCCTTTTAAACCCTTTTGCTTATCTTATTACAACACATAAGAAGATATTTTGAAGAATGTCAAAAACCGGTAACCATTGACTTCCATAGAATTACTTTTTCCTACTATGAATGTCAATGGTTACAGGTTAGATGTGCTACATATTTATGTGTAGTGTCCCCTTTAAGAGCAGAAGTGACCACAATGGAGCTCCATATAGAGACTCTTACACACATTTCATCCACGTATTCAGTCTTTATAATTCATTCTCCAGCCTCCTCACCGAGAAGCTTCTCTGCATCTTATTGTTATTATTTATTTGACATATTCATTAATCCTTTATTCTTTAAAACCCTCATGAGTTTTAAACCTTTTACTTGTTCCTAAACTGCCTTTTCTTCTGTTGAATAAGAAGATATTTTGAAGAATGTCAAAAACCGGTAACCACTGACTTCCAAAGTATGTTTTCCCTACAATGGAAGTCAATGGTTACAGGTTTTCAGCATTCTTTAAAATACCTAAAATATTCAAAAATATCATTATACTTTGTGTTCAACAGATGAAACCGAGTGAGTGAATGAGGGAGATTCATTTTTAGATGTACTGTCCCTTTAAGAGCAGAAGTGACCATAATGGAGCTCCATACAGACACTCTTATGCTCATATCCCATCTTTATAGCTCATTCTCCAGTCTCCTGATCTTCTCCTGGAAGCGTTTGTTGCTCATATCCAGCACACCGATGCCGTGTTTCCGGAAGTCATATCCCAGTGCTCGGAGCTGCTCCAGCCTCCGCCTGATGTTCTCCACACTGAAGTCCAGCACTTTGGGTTTGAGGATGAGCTGCTGGATTTGAATCCCGGCGTCCAGAAAGCAGTCCAGCTTGGAGTTCAGCAGCTGCGCAGACATGAAGAGCACCAGTGAGAACTTGAGGATCATCTTCCTCAGATCTTCTTCTCCGCAGCCCAGAGATCGCAGTTTCCAGCGCAGGTTCTTGAGGTTTTTCTTCAGACTCTCATGGGACAGGTCCAGGATCAGCGCGCCGTGGCTCTGGAGGAAAACCTGCGCCTCAGAGTCGCTCAGCTTCATCTCGCTCAGCAGAAAATCCACATTGGCTCTGATTCGATTGGTGCTGCGGATGAAGATGTAGAGGTTTTTGGAGATGATGGTCCTGGCGAACTCTTTCTGGTTGTCTCCGCCCACACTAGCGCAGACGCTCTGTAGGAGCTCCACCATGTTTCTGTTGAGCTCCACGCTGTTGGAGAAGGTGCGTGGAGCTGTGGTCAGCAGCCGGTGCAGGTCTTTAGGTGTAATACCTGCAGGAGAGACATGTGCTGATATTCAGTTATGCAATATATGGTGATGATGAGCATGCTCAATACTATTATATATTTGCATATATTTAATATATCATGATAATGAGCATGCACAATATTGTTATTAGATAAGCATATTTTCAATAATTTAATATATCATGATGATGAGCATGCATAATATTGTTATTAGACATATGCATACATTGGATAATTAAACATATAGTGATAATGAGCATGCACAATATTATTATTATTAGATAAGCATATATTCAATAATTCAATATATCATGACGATGAGCATGCACAGTATTATTATGAGATATTTGCATATATTCAATAATGCAATATATAGTGATAATGAGCGTGCATAATATTTATATTAACGTGCTGATATTTAATTGTTCAATATATTTTGCTGATGAGCATGCACAATCTTATTAGACATGAATGTATTCGATTATGCAATATTTTACTAATTTCAATAATGAGCATGCACAATATTGAAAGTAGATAAATGCATATATTAATTCAATATATCATGATAATGAGCATGCACAACATTGATATTAGACATATGCATACATTGGATAATTCAACATGTAGTGATAATGAGCATGCACAATATTATTATTATTAGATATGCATATATTCAATAATTTAATATATCATGATAATGAGCATGAACAACATTATTATTATTAGATATGCATATATTCAAGAATTTAATATATCATGATGATGAGCATGCACAATATTGAAAGTAGATAAATGCATCTATTAATTCAATATATCATGATGATGAGCATGCACAACACTAGATATATGTATAAATTCAATAATGCAATTTATGGTGATTATGAGCATGCAGAACGCTGTTATATATTTGCATACATTCAATATATCATGATGATGAGCATGCACATTATTATTAGACATATGAATATATTCAATAATTAAATATATGGTGATAATGAGCATGCACAATATTCATATTAGACATATGCTGATAATCAATTATTCAATATATTGTAATGATGAGCATTATTAGACATGAATATATTTAAGTATGCAATATTTTACAATAATGAGCAGGAACAATATTGAAATTGGATATGCATATATTAAATAATTCAATATATCATGATGATGAGCATGCACAATATTATTAGATATTTGGATATAAGCAAAAATTCAATATAGGGTGATAATGAGCATGCACAATATTGATATTAGACATATTCATATATTCAATAAAGCAATATATTCTGATAATAAGCATGCACAATATTCATATTAGACATGCAGATATTAATTATTAAATATATTCTGATGATGAGCATGCTCAATATTATTAATAAACATGCATATATTCAATTATGCAATATTTAACAATAATGAGCATGCACAATATTGAAATTAGATATATGCATATATTAAATAATTCACTATATCATGATGATGAGCATGCACAATATTATTATTAGATATTTACATATATGCAATAATTTAATATATAATGATAATTAGCATGCCCAATATTGATATTAGACATATGCTAATATTCAATAATGCACTACATGGTAATAATGAGCATGCATAATATTATTATTATTATTATTATATATTTGCATATATGCAATAATTCAATCTATAGTGATAATGAGCATGCCCAATATTCATATTAGACATTTGCATATATTCAATAATTAAATATATTGAGATGATGAGCATGCACAATATTATTAGACATGCATATATTCAATTATGCAATATTTCACAATAATGAGCAGGAACTATTGAAATTAGATATATGCATATATTAAATAATTCAATATATCATGATGATGAGCATGCACAATATTGATATTAGAGATATGCTGATATTCAATAATGCAATATATGGTGATAATGAGCATGCACAATATTAATATTAGACATATGCTGATATTCAATAATGCAATATATGGTGATAATGAGCATGCACAATATTGATATTAGAGATATGCATAATTCAATAATTTAATATATGGTGATAATGAGCATGCACAATATTGATATTAGACACAATCTGATATTCAATAATGCAATGGTGAAAATAAGCATGCACAATATTCTTTTATTAGACATACGCCTATAATTATTATATTAATATATTATTATAATCAATGATTAAATATATATGGTGATAATGAGCATGCACAATATTGTTAATAGACATGTATAACAACAATAATTCAATAAATGGTGATAATGAGCATTATATCAATATTGTGCATTCTCATTATCATCATATGTTGAAATATTGAATATCAGCATTAGTCTATCATCAAATAAACTCAAAGCCTGACCTAGAGACTTGAGAAAAGTGATGTTCTCCTCCAGGTTCCTGTTGTCGCTGGAGCGGAAGAAAGACTCTGGGGATCTGGAGAGGATCTCCACCATCTCGCCGTCGCTCTGGAAGATGTTCCTCCAGAGGTTCCAGCGCTCCTGCAGGTGTTCGCTGGAGCGAGTGATGCATCGTGGGAAGCGTGAGATGATGCTGGCGACGGCGGCCACGTCCGCACCTTTGCTCTGCAGGAAGCGTGCGAGTCCCTTCTCATTGGTCAGCGCTCGCTTCAGGACGCCCGGCTGCCGCCTGCGGGCCGAGCTCAGGTCCACACCCAAGCTGGACAGGCTTTCCAGAAGACACACATTCTCCACTGCTTTATCCGCATTCTGGGGTCTGGAGCTGCAGAGACGAGATGCTACAGGAAGCTGAACACATCTTCTGACTGAGAACAGGAAGTAGAGCATCTGCCTTTGCGCCATCTGATGACCAGAGAAAATATATATTTATATTTCTTCAGCTTAGTCCCTTTATTTATCAGGGGTCGCCACAGCGGAATGAACCGCCAACTATTCCAGCATATGTTTTATGCAGCAAATGCCTTTCCAGCTGCAACCCAGTACTGGGAAACAGGAAATATTACTATATATTATTAAAAAGGGCTGTTAAAGGGCACCTATTATGCAAAACTCACCTTTATAAGTGGGTTAAACCCAGTTGTGTGTCAGCAGTGTGTGAATATCTCCAGCCTCTAATGATAAACATTAATTAATTGTGTTTGTTAATAATCAGACTTGATGAATGAAACACTTTGATTGACATTCTCCCTATCAGAGGGGGAAAGCCCCGCCCACTAGTGTACATCTCTCCATCTCATTAGCATAAACAGCAGCCCTGAGTGAGAAGCAGCCGTCTGTCCATTAGCCATTAGAGTGTTTGAGCTGCTGAAGATAATGTCAGCATAGACTAAGAGGATTATAGATGTGGAGTTTTAGGAGTTCAACACCTTAAATAATCAATTAATTTTGATTGATTGAGACAATTCTGTAGGCGATCGAATCATATATTAAACACAATAAACAAATGACAATCATAGATGAACACAATAGAGGAATTCTTGCGAGTCACACAGTATTTATCTACAGAATTAAATAATGAAGTCTAAAATAATACTGTTTCTTTCATTGTATAAAGTTAATCTTACAAAAATGCCTAAATCTACTGTAAAAGCCTTAAACACTATGTCAACAATGGCTCAGTGGTTAGCATTGTGGCCTCACAGCAAGAAGGTCGCTAGTTCGAGTGTCGGCTGGGTCAGTTAATGTTTCTGTGTGGAGTTTGCATGTTCTCCACGTGTTGGTGTGGGTTTCCTCCAGGTGCTCCGGTTTCCCCCACAGTCCAAACACATGCGCTATAGGGGAACTGATCAACTAAATTAACTGTAGTGTATGAGTGTGTGTGTGTGTATGGGTGTTTCCCAGTAGTGGGTTGCAACTGGAAAGGTATCCGCTGCGTAAAACATTTACTAGAGTAGTTGGCGGTTCATTCCACTGTGGCGACCCCTGATGAATAAAGGGGCTAAGCTGAAAGAAAATGAATGAATTTGTAACTTAATGGCATATGTAGTAAAATAATACTTTATTTAGATATTAAACACTTTAAAAACAATAGAGAGAGTGTGATTAATCAATCATTAAACACGTTTGATCTCTTAATTCTCATAAATTCATGCTCTCATGCTCATTCTGATCAATATAACTACATTACAATAGTAAATGCAACTTTATATGGATCCGCAGCATTAATCGGACATTTGTACATTGAATTGAACAGTCCACACATGCATTAACAGTAACACTAAACCTCCAGTGTGCTCAAATAAAGCCGTTTATAAAGAGATTGTAAACTGAAAGCGAAGGCGATGAATGAGTTTAGATGTTCTTCTGTTAGATGGCAGAATTAAAACTCTCCGAGCGGATCTACATGTTTATACATAAAGGTTTTTACTTTTAACTCGATACCTCATGAACACTGCGTACTGTTTGCGTGTTTATCTGAAGAACTGTAGTAAAGAACACATTATTATGACCTACCAGATCCAGACCAACGATCCAGACACGCTCGCGTGTTTCCCTCAGTGTAGAGTCACAGCGCCTCCTGCAGACCTGGAGAAACAGCGACACTGCACTCCACACGGCGGCGCTGCGGGAACACTTTTACACTCAGAACACGTGTGTAAATATAAAACAATTATATAAATATCAATGAGTAGATATTATTGTGTTTTTAAATTATATCTGTCTATCTATCTATCTATCTATCTATCTATCTATCTATCTATCTATCTATCTATCTATCTATCTGTCTGTCTGTCTGTCTGTCTGTCTGTCTGTCTGTCTGTCTGTCTGTCTGTCTGTCTGTCTGTCTGTCTGTCTGTCTGTCTGTCTGTCTGTCTGTCTGTCTGTCTGTCTATCTATCTATCTATCTATCTATCTATCTATCTATCTATGTTATTCTGCAGTGTTTCAGCAGGGATGTGTCCAGATATAAAATAAATCCTCTTCATGATCATCCTGATGGAGAGATCTGTGAGTTTTCTTCTCCTTAGGATGGCAGATGTTTGTGTGTGTGTGTGTGTGTGTGTGTGTGTGTGTGTGTGTGTGTGTGTGTGTGTGCAACACTTGAGATGTCCACTCCAGCACTGCTCTCCATATGTGCCTGATGATCCCGTCTCATGCATAATTCACACACACACACGCACACACACACACACAGAGAGAGAAAGATCCATTTCATCGAATAGCTTACCTGAGACACACACACACACACAATAATATAATGTTTAAGAAATAATATCTAGCAAAATAACAGAAAATGTGTTGCAGTTTATTAAAAGGTGTTTGTAGCGTAACAACACCAACCCAGCCAATATAGCACTGCAGACTATGACACATGTGCAGAAAACACACTTTAATACACGTTTCAAGCTTAAAAGTTCAAGATCAAGTTCAAGATCAAGATCCCAAAATGACATTCAGGAGCAGAAATAAATGAGGAAAAATAAAAACATGGAAAACTGCTAATTTAAGGCTATTTGGCACAGTGTGGTCTCCATTGCATCTCTCTGCAGGTGTTTGAGTTTCTGAACCTGATCCTGTGCTGAATAATTGACAGGGGAAACGAACTCTCAGCGCTCCTGGATCTACTTCGAGCATCAGAAACAGCATCAGACTCCACCGGTGGAACTGAAGCTCAGAAACTGAAGGATGTCCAAGAGAAGATGGGTGGAATTCAAGATCTGCCAAACCATCAGCTGCTCGGCTCCAGTCGGCCGCAGGAGTAGACCTGCATCTCCATCTCCAGGTAAACCAACATTTCTGCTGCTTATTCTGACCTCAGATCAGCAGAGCATGCATGGTGTGTGTGTGTGTATGTGTGTGTGTGTGTGCGTTTGAAAGTTTCTTTACTGGTGCTTTTTAATATATAGGCAAAAATTTACCATATAGATGTTCTTCACTGATGTTTTTTAATATTTAGGTCAAAAAAATCGATTATATAGGGCTAAATATACTGTATAGATGTTCTTCACTGATGGTTTTTAATATATAGGCAAAAAATAATGCAATATAGGACTATATTTATACCATAAAGATGGTCTTCACTGATGATTTTAAATGTATAGGCAAAAATAATACAAAATAGGGCTATATATACTGTATAGATGTTCTTCACTGATGCTTTTTAATATATAGGCAAAAATACTACAATATAGGGCTATATATACTGTGCAGATGTTTTTCACTGATGGTTTTTAATATATAGGCAAAAAAAAAAACAATATAGGGCTATATATACTGTATAGATATTTTTCACAAATGCTTTTTATATATATAGGCAAAAAATAATACAGTATTGGGCTATATATATATATATATATATATATATATATATATATATATATATATATATATATATATATATATATATATATACATACCATTTAGATGTTCTTCACTGATGTTTTTTAATATATAGGCAAAAAATAATGGAATATAGGACTATATATATCATAAAGATGTTCTTCACTGATGATTTTCAATATATAGCCAAAAATAATACAATATAGGGCTATATATATATACCGTATAGATGCTCTTTACTGATGCTTTTTAATATATAGGCAAAAATACTACAATATAGGGCTATATATACTGTATAGATGTTCTTCACTGATGATTTTAAATATATTTAGGCAAAGATAATAAAATATAGGGCTATATACTGTACAGATGTTCTTCACTGATGGTTTTTAATATATAGGCAAAAAATAATACAATATAGGGCTATATACTGTATAGATGTTCTTCACTGATGCTTTTTTAATATATATGTAAAAATACTACAATATAGGGCTATATATACTGTATAGATATTCTTCACTGATGGTTTGTAATATATAGGCCAAAACAATCAATATAGGGCTAAATATACACTGTATAGATGTTTTTCACTGATGCTTTTTAATATATAGGCAAAATGCAATTAGTATAAATGCAGGATGACAAAAGCTTACAAAAATTTACAAAATATTAATCAATTATTAATTTAAATGAGGCATCTCACACATGAAAGAACATTAAAGTAATTTATAGTAAACAATGTAGTATTTTTGAACCACAGTAAAGTACCTGAATTAAACTGTTGTGATTATATATTTGCAACAACTACAGTAATATAATCAAATGAGCCAATACTGTAGTTTTGTACAACTATAGGGTATATTATACTTCAATACACAACAGTTTACTGTAGTAAAAACTAAAGTGTACTACAGTGTTCAATACAGTTTATTAGTTTACACTTAAGTAAATATTAAAGTATGCTATAATGCAGTATGTGTTATAGTTTATCAGCTCACAATTCAACAGTATGCTGCAGCCTTCATTAACAAAGAATTGTAAATACTATAATATATCATAAGATACACTTTTAATATAAATAACTATCGTATTTTTAATGTGGGATATATTTACTTTTGTAAGTTACTTAAGTAAATATCTGAAAATTACCTTATATTTACCCCACATCTGTCATTTACAGAGCACAAACATCGCATTTCATTCACATTTGCCTCATATGTACATCTATTTTACCTTATTAGACAAGAGCATAAAATAAGCCTCAAAGGCAATGCACTCATCCATTATTTACATGTTCATTATGCACATTTAAAGAGTAATCTCCATTGTTTATACAGAAGTATTTGCAGTGTCAGGCTTGTGCGCGCGTCATGACGTCATCGCGCCAGTAGTCTCGTGTGTTTACGTGGAGAAACATGGCGGCGGCTGTGACAGCAGCACAGCCCGAATAAAACACAGAATAAAGCACACAGCGGATCCCGCCGGTTGACCGTCCGATGCCAGCAGCCTGCGCTCTTTAGGCGGGGGTGTGTTTCAGTCTGTGTGTGTGTTTGTGCCGCTTTTATGACTCTCGTGTGTTCGTGTTTAAGCCGCAGGAACCGCACAGATGATGGAAGACGAGGAGCGACAGAGAAAACTACAGGCCGGCAAAGCCAAGGTGAGATTTGCCTCATTTTTACCCGTGTGCTTTCGCCGTGCTTCGGGTTTAACGCACATTTACCTCATTATCACCGTAGTTTACCTTAAAATTATCAAACGCCCATCTGAGAGTCAGAGCACTGCTGTTATTTACCTCAGAAAACAGCTCACATATGTTATCTGTCACCTATTTACCTCAGGTTTACCTCACTTCTGTCAATTGCCAAAGAAAGTAACTGACATCTCTAATCTGTTACTTATTTTTACTCTGATTTACCTCACCGTTGATTATACAGCATAATTTACTGCCTGTTGTACCTCACTTGGACTTATATTGACCTCATGGCAGTTGTTTACCTCAGAAAACAACTCGCATCTGTTATCTGTCAGACATTTACCTCCGGTTTACCTCACTTCTGTCAATTATCAAAGATAGGAACTGACATCTGTAATCTGTTACATATCAGGTTTACCTCAACATTCACTACACAGCATAATATTAAGCCAATTCTACCACAATTTTACCTCACTTTGACACCTAATTACCTCGGTTAAACCTTACGACTGTTATTTACCTTAGAAAATAACTGATATAAGTAATGTATCACACATTTACCTCAGATTTACCTTCTGCAAATTATCAATGAAAGTAACTGGCATCTATAACATTACATATTTTAACTAAGATTTACTTCACGGTTGATTACACAGCATAATTTACTGCCTATTGTACAAAAATACTATAATATAGGCCTATATATACTGTGCAGATGTCTTTCACTGATGGTTTTTAATGTATAGGCCAAAATAATACAATATAGGGCTATATATTCTGTATAGATGTTTTTCACAGATGCTTTTTAATATATAGGCAAAAATACTACAATATTGGGCTATATATACACTGTGTAGATGACTATACAGCATAATTTACTGCCTATTGTACCTCACTTGGACTTCTATTTACCTCATGACTGTTGTTTACCTCAGAAAACAATTCACATCTGTTATCTGTCACACATTTACCTCCGGTTTACCTCACTTCTGTCAATTATCAAAATTAGGAACTGACATCTGTAATCTTTTACATATCAGATTTACCTCAACATTCACTACACAGCATAATATTTAGCCAAATTTACCACAATTTTACCTCGCTTTGACTTATGTTTACCTCGGTTTAACCTCACGTCTGTTATTTACCTCAGAAAATAAGCGACAACTATAATCTGTCATATTTCACGCAGATTTACTTCAGGTTTACCTCACTGTTATCTTTGCAGCATGGTATACTGCTGGTTTTACCCCACTAAGCCTCATATTTACCTCGCAACTGTTATTTAGCTTAGAAAATTAATGACATCTGTAGTCTGTCACACATTTAACTCATGTTTACCGTCAACTCTACACAGCTACACAGTTACTATAACTGCCCTATTTTTACCACAATTTTACTTCACTGTGACTCATATTTACCTCCGTTTAACCTCACAACTGTTATTTACCTCGGAAAACAACTGACATCAGTAATCCGTATCTAGATTTACCTCATGATTACCTCACTTTTGACATTTACCTCAAGAAACAGATATGGAATCAAATGCACATTTACCTCAGATAACCTCAGGTTTACCTCACTTTTACACCATAATATACAGCTTTATTTCTACCACAATTGTACCTCAGTTTGCCTCATTTGAACTCATGACCTCTGTAATCTATAACACATTTACTTTATATTAACCACCAGGCTTACTTGCTGTTGTCATTTACCTAAAAACTATTTAAAAAAGACTATTTACATCACCTCATATATCAAAGTCTTGCCCTATTGCTCTTATTTATTTACCTCAGAAAATAACTAATAACTCATTTTCAGATCTAATACACATTTACCTCACATTTACCTCAGTTTACTTCACTGTTGTCTTGACAGCATAATATTATGCCTCATATTTACCTGCATTGTACATCACTTTGTCTGGTATTTACCCCAATTTACCTCACGTCTGTCATTTACAATTAGAAAACAACTGAGACAATTTACACTTCCTCATGTTTACCTCAATTATACCTCTTTTTGCCCCATATTAATCACAATTTACCTCAATTTTACCCCATTTCTGTAGTTTACTTCACTGTTGTCTTGACAGCATAATATTATACCTCATATTTACCTGCATTGTACATCACTTTGTCTGATATTTACCCCAATTTACCTCACGTTTGTCATTTACATTAGAAAACAACTGAGACAATTTCCGCTGCCTCATGTTTACCTTAATTATACCTCCTTTTGCCTTATATTTACCCATATTTATTACATATTTACCTCAATTTTACCCCATTGCTGTTTAGTTTAGATTAGATTCAACTTCTGATCTAATCTAAAACAGCAATGGTGTAAAATTGAGGTAAATATGTGATAAATATGGGTAAATATGAGTGAAAGTACTTACTCTATGAAGTAACAGACGTCTGCAATATGACTCACATTATCTCCTGATTATTTAATCAAATAATTTGTTCATCAAAATAGCGGAGGGTGCTCATCAACCAATCAGAATCAAGCATTTCACAGCGCTGTAGTATAAGACGAGATAATGTGGCGTCAGTGCGAATCTGGCTGCTGTTACAGGTTTACTGTAAAGCCAGTTTCTGTTGTCAAACATGTGGATGGGCTTGTGAGACTGGATTTTCTAGCCAGGATATGTTCTGTGCTTCACATTTCTGCATATGAACAGATTTCAGGTCGCTGTAACCTGTGCTGGGATTGAGTAAAGAATGACGCATGATGATATTCAAGTGGAGTCTGCAGTCAAGGCTGAAGTGCGTTATTATGCACAACATGTGCTTCACTGTTCTTGTCACTGGGAGACCATGGCAGTTTTATATATTTATTTATTTTTGCCAGCTTTATTTTCATTTTACTTACATTTTTTGTCTGTCTGTTTATTTTTAAATCTTTGAATAAATATGCACACTTTTTTTTAAGGTTACCTATATAAGTAATTAAAAAAACCTTTATATAAATTTAAAATGAAAAAGTATAGGACATGTTTGCTTGGATCTGTAGCTGAATTAAAATAAGGTGATTTAAATAATATATATGTATTTAATCTATTTTAATTTATTTATATATATATATATATGTAATTCATTTATATTGCTATCTAAAATAAGGCTTAAGCTATTTTTATCAGATGAATAAATACAATTAATATTAAATATAACTAATATACATAAAAAAGCCATTCATTTGATGGTGCATTTCTATTTTTTAATCCTTTAAAACTAAAATAACCTTTAATTAATTAATTAAGTTATTTAACAAAACCTTAGTATGTTCACACTTCTCTGTTGGTTAACTGTGGGCTGTAATTCTATTAAACAAAATACTTTAAACCAGTATTTTCCATATTTTATATATATTTCAATGCTTTATCAATCTAATTAGTTTTTATAATAATTAATTTAATAATTATCATTTTATAAATTCATAGAGCTGAGATTCATGGAGGTTTCTGTATTGCAGTAATGTCCAGGTGTTAAACTGCATGTATATTGATAAACTCTTATTGTTTGAGCATTAGTATCATCACGTTTCTGTTAAACACACTGGCCTCTTCAGGGCGTGATAACACTACCTTGTTATTTTATAAATAGAGCAGATTCCTTGTCTAAAAATACCCCAAGTCTGAATCAGCGTCGAGATCGTGACCCCTTGGTTCTCGCACGCTCACTAGGAAGTGAGCATATGTGAGTGAGGTCACTTGTGCTGACCTCCAGAGAGCCGTCTGTCTAATTCCTGCTGACAGTTTCAGGTGACGGCTCTGGGTTCGTCCTGTACAAACAGATGTCTTCTAGATCCATCTGTACATCTCACACTTTCAGACTTCACAATGGAGAGATGTTTACAGTTTGCTTACATCTGCTGGACATCTGCTTTTGGGCTGAATATCAAAATGACAAATATAAAAAAACAAGATAATTGCACTCAAGGCCTAATGGAAATATGTGCCTCCATTTTTTTCCAAAATGTAAACAATATTTTTCATTGCATTATTTAGATGACAAACCCACTAGAAGGTGCTGTCTACATTTTTGCAAATCTGAAATACATTACTTAGAACATGTTTGTTGTACGTTTCAGATGACAAATCCTCTAGATGGCGCTGTCTACATTTTTGTGAATTTCAAATATGTTTCTTGGGGTAAATGTTATTGTACATTCCAGATAACGAATCCACTAGAGGCAGCTATTGACATTTTTTTAAAACGTAAAAATCTATCTCTTCGTTTGTTTAGTTGCACATTTCAAATAAATCCATTAGAAGGTGCTGTCTACATTTTTAAAAATCTGCAATATGTTACTTAGAGCATGTTTGTTGTACATTTCAGATGACAAATCCAGTAGAGGGCGCTGTCTACATTTTTGTGAATCTGAAATAAATTACTTAGGATACGCTTCATTGCACGTTTCAGATAACACATCCACTAGAGGGCGCTGTCCACATATTAGGACATTTCAAATATGTTATTTATGGTATGTTTTGTTGTACGTTTCATGACAAGACAAGCTGTCTGTGTATTTACAAGTTACGTTTTGTTGCATATTTGAGATGACTAATCCACTAGGGGGCGCTGTCTAAATTTTTGTGAATTTCTAGTGCATTACTTTGGGTAAATGTTGTTGTACATTTCAGAAGACAAATGCCCTAGAGGCCCCTATCGTTGTTTTTATAAAGGGTAAAAATGCATCGCTTCATGTATATTTAGTTGCGCATTTTAGATAAATCCACTAGAGGGTGCTGTCTACATTTTTGAAAATCTGAAATGCATTACGTTGGGCTTGTTTTGTTCTACGTTTCAGATACAAAGTGCACTGCAAGAACATATTTTTATCTTGACTTTACATTACTTTTGGATTTACGTCTCTTTTGGTATAAAAAAAGTTGGACATATAGGTGACGCAGTCTTATTTGATTTAAAATCATAGACTTAAGTTGTTTTTGTGGTATTTATATGGTGTTGTGCAAAGTACTGCATGAAATAATCCTTTATTCATCAATAAAATCTCCCTGTAAATATCATTAGTGTGAAAAGGAACAAAAGTTGTTGTCGTCACACTGCCCCCTAGTGTTCATTTTACCTTCAAACTGCAGTCAAACTTATGTTGAGGTACGTTTTTGCAAAGGTGTAGGCTGAAGCACGTATTTTCAGTGAGCCTGTGTTGGATAATTGCTTTCTGCAGAAACTTTCTACAGGTTTACTTGAGCTAGAATTAAATCTGAATCAAACTGATTGTCATCTTGACCTCTGCTCAAGGCTAACGCTTTACCACTGCTAACCGCACAGCTCAACACTCGCTTTTACCTTGTGAATGTCTGGAGGCTCTGAATAAAGACGGATGGGTGTGATGGAAAAAGATGATTCAGAGTGATTCATAATTTCTTTTGTAAACATCTGAGCGAATGCGAACAAAAGCTGAAAGCTCATTTACGTAAAATAGTGTCGCAGCACAGCAGAAATAAATCGCAAGCACTGATTGTGTGGTGAAATATTAAAGCCTTGGTGTCTGTGAGGCTTTTTCTAGCTGGAAAAATCTCAGTTTATTTCAGTTATTGATGAAGAAGTGCATAGTCTGATGTGCATATGAGTTATCAGTGCAAAAGAAAAACATGTAGGACTGAATAAATCATAACGCAGATCTTGTGTTGTGAGTATTTCTGTAGTAAAGAAAGGCATTTTACAAGCTAACTTGTCAAATTGAGCATAATTCGCTATTTATAATGCATCTGTGTGAGTGTTGCGTCAAAATCAATAGTTTTTGAAAACCTATTAATCAGTGTTTATATTATATTTCTACATTTTCAATCATACATTTGCCCTGAAGTTCTGAGTAAGTAAGAATTATGATCACATCTGAATGAGCACATTAGAGAGTATACTTTAAATGTAAAACATAATTTGTTCTTTATATGTGATGTATAAAACTATTGATCGATTACATATACAGTAATGGTACTTTATCTTGATTATATAATGTTATCAGAATATGAGGTTACTACAATTGTCATGTGCTTTTTGTCTTATCCTCTAACCCTAATCTGAGTATCTGAATGTTGCGCAGTGATGTTAAATGTTTGCACATCACAGATAGACGTTGCGTCCCAGATGACACACTATACTCTTAAAGGCATTCATTGTATAGCCGTATAAACCGTATTCACCTTCAGGTGGTGACATAATCACCTACATATGAGAACTTTGCTGTCACAAACCAAAATAAATAAAGAAATCCAACCTCCACACCAGGTAGCTCCTCCCCTTCATCAGTAGCTCCTCCCCTTCATCAGTAGCTCTCCCCCTTCATCAATAGATTTTCCCCTTTAATCAGTAACCCCTCATCTTCATAGATAGCTCCTCCCCTTCATCAGTAACCCAACCTCTTCATAAATTACCCCTCTTCTTCGCAAGTAGCTTCTCCCCTTTATAGATGGCCTCTCCCTTCATCAGTCCCCTTGCCTCTTCATAGATAGCTCCTCCCCTTCAGCAGTATTCCCTCCCCTTGATCAGTAACCCCGCCAATTCACAGATAGCCCCTCCTATTTGCAAGTAGCTCCTCCCCTCCATTAGTAGCTTCTCCTCTTCATTAGTATCCCTCCCCTTCATCAGTAACCCCTCCTCTTCATGGATAGCTACCCCCCTTTTTTCAGTAACCCAGCCTCTTCATAGATAGCCCCTCTTCTTCGCAAATAGCTCCTCCCCTTCCTAAGTATCCCCTCCCCTTTATAGACGTCCTCTCCCTTCATCAGTACCCCTGCCTCTTCATAGATAGCTCCTCCCCTTCAGCAGTATTCCCTCCCCTTGATCAGTAACAGATAGCCCCTCCTATTTCTAAGTAGCTCCTCCCCTTCATTAGTAGCTTCTCCTCTTCATTAATATCCCTCCCCTTCATCAAGTAACCCCTCCTCTTCATAGATAGCTGCTCCTCTTCATCAGTAACCCCTCCTCTTCATAGATAGCTCCTACCCTTCATCAGTAACCCCGCCTCTTCACAGATAGCCCCTCCTCTTTGCAACTAGCTCCTCTTCTTCAGAAGTAGCACCCTCCCCTTTATAGACGGCCTCTCCCTTCATCAGGATCTCCTCCCTTCATCAGTAACCCCTCCTCTTCATAGATAGCTCCTCACCTTCAGCAATATTCCCTCGCCTTGATCATTAACCCCGCCTCTTCACAAGTACCTCCTTTTCTTCAGAAGTAGCCCCGTCTTTTTATAGACAGCCTTTCCTCTTCATAAGTGTCCCCTTTCCTCCTTCAGTAACCTCGCCTCTTCATAGATAGCTCCTCCCCTTCATTAGTAGCTCCTCCTCTTCTTTAGATTTTTTTCATTTTCAGTGTGAGCGCATGACTTATACTATTTATTTTACAAAATAGTGTAGAATAGTGCACAAGTATGCGATTTGGGATGCACCAAGAGTGCATGTGTGTACTGCTGAGCTGTTGTCTGACCTCTGACCCCCCCCGGGCTCTGTGCGTCCTGACGGAGACGCTTCAGCTCATGTGTTGGCTCAGATGATCTGCTGTTTGTGTTTTCAGCACAGATCGGCTGGTGTTCAGAGCAGCTGTCAGCATGTGCTGTTTTCATGCCAGTGTCATCATTAGCCCACGGCTCTCAGTGCAAAAACAGACGTTCAATTAGCAGACTGCAGGAGCATTAGCATTCACAATGATCTAACATTGCAAAATACATTTCTGCTCCCTGTTTATCTTTTCTCTCTACGTGAAAAGTGTTCATTATTATTATTTATTTATTTGATTAACCCTTTAACAGTCACCGATAGCAGGATGCTTAAGTTTACTTCACTATATTGCCAAAATCCTAATCTAATAATGACAAACTATATATCGTTAGAAATGTCTAAGTGTTCTGAGCACATATTTTATCGCTGTTTTTTTGTTATGTAAGAAGAGTAAGAGAATAAAATCCATTTACTGTCACCTACATTTGTGGTTAAATATTTAACCATAATATTATAGTTTAAGCATGAAGCTATGACAGTATATCATTTGAAAGCTTAAAATGTCTAGTTTTCATATCATATGACTGATATATATATATTTTTATAATTTTTGGGGGGGGGGTTTCAACTTTATTGGATAGGAAAGTAGAGAGAACTGACAGGAAAGCAAGGGGAGCAGAGAGAGGGGAAGGATCGGCATAGGACCGCGAGGCGGAATCGAACTCAGGTCGCCGTGAGCACCAGAGTGCATGTGTCGACGCACTAACCACTACACCACTGGCGCGGACTCGTATGACTGATTTTTTGATAGATAATAATGAGCAAGTTATTTATTTATTTGCAACAACGAAACTCACCAGAGTCGTTTAGTATTACTTTGCTACAGCAATGCACATTTAAAATTTAGATGTTTTTTTTATGGCTAACTTCTAATCAAATACCACCAAACTACCCCATTCTACTTGAAAACAATTCAGTCTACATTACTAATAATGTCAAAAGCATAACCAAATATGGTTCATATTACTCAAAACACAGGGGGGCGCTCTGCATGGTCATTAATAGAACCTGGAGTTCACCTGCTCGTCATGCCTGGTACTGCGGCCAAACAAAATCTCACTGAAAGTAATTAGTTCAGATAATTAGCTTATATTTTATGTCAATGCTAAAACATGTTTTGTAAAATACATATCTTATGTATTATAATAGCATATACATTTACTGTTTTACAATTTTTTCATAAACGCACATCACTTTTGTTTATTAAACTATTCGAACTTCATTTATACTAAACAAAATGGTCATAAAAAGTCAAGCCTAAAGAACTGTATTTAAAGTGAAACTGAAACGAGCAGCGGCGACGCGGGTGGTTCGCCGCAGTAGGTAGTGCTGTCGCCTCACAGCAAGAAGGTTGCTGGTTCGAACCTCAGGCTGGTTAGTTGGTGTTTCTGTGTGAGTTTGCATGTTCTCCCCGCGTTCACGTGGGTTTCCTCGGTTGCTCCGGTTTCCCTCACAGTCCAAACACATAGGGGAACTGGGTAGGCTAAATTGTCCGTAGTGTATGTGTGTGAATGAGTGTGTATGGATGTTTCCCAGAGATAGGTTGCAGCTGGAAGGGCATCGCTGTGGAAAACGTATGCTGGAATAGTTGGCGGTTGAATTAATGAATGAAATAAGCTGTCTAGTATTTACAAGTTACGCTTTGTTGCATATTTGAGATGGACTAATCCACTAGGGGGCGCTGTCTACGTTTTTTGTGAATTTCAAATACATTACTTTAGGGTCAATTTTGTTGTACATTTCAGAAGACAAATTCACTAGAGGCCACTGCTGTCATTTTTATAAAGCGTAAAAATGCATCGTTTCGTGTATATTTAGCTGCACATTTCAGTTAAATCCACTAGAGGGTGCTGTCTACATTTTTGAAAATCTGAAATGTTACTTAGAGCATTAGGGATGTCACGATTCGGTACGATTCACGATACTAATATCACGATTCACCTGACTCATGATTCGGTACGATTCACGATACTAATATCACGATTCACCTGACTCACGATTCGGTACGATTCACGATACTAATATCACGATTCACCTGACTCACGATTCGGTACGAATTACGATACTAATATCACGATTCATGATTTAGTCACAATATTTTTATTTTATTTGAGACAAATTTAAGTTGAACTAAGAGCCCTTTTGTTTTTCTCATACTATTATTTATTTATTTATTATTATTTTTGTTTTACAATCTTATATCTTTTATATCTTTCAGAGGTGTCCCTCTGCTCCTGTACATCAATACTGATTATAATATATAACATATGATATAATAAGCAAATTATTAAAATATGCATAAATTAAATTGAAAAAGAGAGGGAAAAGGGGAACAATCGCCAACCACCTCCACCTGACACCTGCCTAATAGTTCCTATAGTCTTGAACACCTTGATTAGTTGATCAGCTGTGTTTGATTTGGGTGGGAGCAGAACTGCAGAGCTGCAGCCCTCCAGGAATCAGTTAAGACTTGTGCTGTGGAGCATGTTTGTTGTACGTTTCAGATAGTAGATCCACTAGAGGGCGTTGTCTACATTGTGAATCTAAAATAAAACACTAAGGGTACGCTTCATTGCCCGTTTCAGATGAGAAATCCTCTTGATTTGCACAGTTATTGAGATTTATATTGATGATAATTCACAGCCTTTCCAAATGATAAAGAAAAATAACATATTTAGAAAAATGTTGAGGTGCGTTAACTCTTATGTGTAACGTGTGCAGTGTTTTGTGCTAAAAGCTGAACCTGTTGCTTTAGTTATGAGTTACTGAGTAATGAAGGAGGCTAATGCATTTATCTGGATGTTCATTCATGCTAATCAGTTTTAAAGGCATTATTAGATTACAACTGAAGCCTGCTGATTAGCATGCTAATGCAAAGCGTGGCCTTGAAGAGTGTGTGTGCGTGCGTGTGTGTGTCCGGCTGCTGTTTAACTCCAGGTTGATCTGTTATGTAAATCAATTGTTCCAAATCTGGGCGTGATGAAAGAGTTTCAGCCAGATATGAGGGGTTAGGAGTGTGTGTGTGTGTGTGTGTGTGTGTGTGGTGTGTGTGTGTGTGTAGGAAAGAGTGTGAGAGAGAGCACCTGTGAGCCATGTGTGTGTGTGTGTGTATGAAAGAGTGTGTATTTATGAAAGAGAGCGAGAGGGTGTGTGTGTATATGATTTTGTGTTGGAGTGTGGATTGTCTGTGTGGTGTTTGAGTGTATTGGTGTTTGTGAATGTGATTGTCTGAGTGTGTGTGTGTGTGTTTGTTTAAAAGTGTGTGTTTGTGTGTATGTGTGTTTGTGAATGTGATTGTGTGTGTGTGTGTGTTTGTGTGTGTGTGTGTTTGTGTGTATGTGTGTTTGTGAATGTTATTGTGTGTGTGTGTGTGTGTGTGTGTGTGTGTGTTTGTTTAAAAGTGTGTGTGTTTGAGTGTATGTGTGTTTGTGAATGTGATTGTCTGAGTGTGTGTGTTGTTTGTTTTAAAAGTGTGTGTTTGTGTGTATGTGTGTTTGTGAATGTGATTGTGTGTGTGTGTGTGTGTTTGTTTAAAAGTGTGTGCGTGTGTGTGTTGTGTGTATTGTGTTTTGTGAGTGTGATTGTGTGTATGTGTGTGTGTGTGTGTGTGTGTTTGTTTAAAAGTGTGTGTGTTTGAGTGTATGTGTGTTTGTGAATGTGATTGTCTGTCTGTTTGTGTGTGTGGGTTTGAAAGAGTTGGTGTGTGTGTATGATTTGTGTTTGAGTGTGTGTGTGTGGGTGTGTTTGTGTATGATTTTGTGTTTGTGTGAGAGTAGTGTTTATTGTTTGCATTTGGTGAGTGACTGTGTATATGTGTGTATGTGTTTGAAAGTGGTGTGTGTGGTGTGTGTGATACACACACACACTGATCAATAGTCTGCTGTATAATGGTCTGGGCTGATAAACACCGTCAGTGTCGCTCCACAGAAATGACAATAAAGTGAAGCGGCTTCATAATTAAACCTCCTCCACACTCCACTGTCATGATCTTAATTAGCAGCAGCGCTCGCTCAGACTCTCTCTCTCTCTCTCTCTCCTCTCTCTCTCCTCTCTCTCCTCTCCTCTCCCTGCAAACTTGTACATTTAGTTTCTCAGGATTCACAGATCAATCAAAACACCAGCATTTATTTAAAATAGAAATCTTTATACCATAAAATGTGTTTCTTGCTCGTGGTGTGTGTGTGTGTGTGTGTGTGTGGTGTGTGTGTGTGTGTGTGTGTGTGTGTGTGTGTGTGTGTGTGTGGTGTGTGAATCTAGGTAAATGCACACTGTGTGGACTAGCGTTTTTTCTGTTGTTGCGTGTGCCGAGCTGTTTTCAGACCTGTGTTTCTCCAAATAGGCCAATCGGGTGTCAGCAGGAGACGGTCACTTCAGGGAGCTGATTAGATGACGCTCAGATTAATGCCAGCCTTTGTGTGGAAAAACAAATTGCATTTAATTTCAAGCTGCGCCGTTGCTTCTCCTCCTGCCAGCGCTCTCCAGATCTGCTCTTTTAGACTAGAAATGCACTTCAGTTTTTCACAGAATGCTGAAAGAGTCTGCTGAGTTTTATTTACAGCAGAGATTATATGTTAAAGGTCACAGTTTACACTCAGGTCACACTAGAGTTACTCGTGGTATTGTAAAGAACATTGTTGATGTAAAACACAATTTAATTTTGAATTATTAATATATTTTCACATTAAAAAAAAAATCTTATTTAATATTAAATGAATATAATTTATTTACTTATTTATTTATTATTATTAATATTAAATGTATTATTCATTATTTTAATTGTTTGTTTGTTTGTTGTTTAATATATAGGTAAATATTAAATAATATATTATTTTTATTTGTATGTTTTATTTATTAGTTAGTTTGTTCTGTTTAATGTTATGAGACAACAAAAACTAATCTGGAGAGACTTGGTTTTTAAATGCAATCTTTTAATAAATTCTACAACTTTTAAAGTAAAATCGTTCATATTCTTATAATTATTTTTTAGTTTGCTTTTTATTTATTAGTTTATTTAATTATTATTAATTATTAATAACATAGTCTTTATTATATTTATTTATTTTATAAAATTTTTTATATTAAATATTAAATGGCATTATGCTTTATTTTAGTTGTTGTTTAATATTTATTGGTAAATATTTAATAATGTATTATTTTATTTGTTTATTTAGATTCTTATTAATTTTCTTCTTTTTAATGTTATGAGACAACCCATCTAATCTGGAGAGACTTATATATTCTTATACATATTATATAAATTATTTTTATTAGTTTGCTTTTTATTTATTTATTTAATTTATTATTAATTATTAAATTATGTAGTAGTTGTTATATTTATTTTATTTGATTAAAATAATTTTAATTTAATATTTTTTAAATTAATATTTTTTTTATTTAATATTTAAATACAATTTAATATTAAATATTAAATGTATTATTTATCATTTTTATTTATTTTGTTTGTTTAATATATTATTATTACGTGTCAGCTGAGTTTATTACACCAGAATTAGAATTATAGGTCACATTTTCTTTTAAAAATTTATTATTTATTATATTATTTATGTAATATCTATAATTAAATATTAAATACATTTATTATGTTTCCTAGTGATGGGTTGCGGCTGAAAGGGCATCTGCTGCGTAAAGCATATGCTGGATAAGTTGGCGGTTCATTCCGCGGTGGCGACCCTAGATTAATAAAGGGATGAAGCTGAAAAGAAAATGAATGAATTAATTTATTTATTCTTTTTTATTTGTTTGATTTTTGTTTAATGTTTATAAATGTATTATTTTTATTAGTTTGTTTGTTTGTTTTCTTTAGTTAGTTAACTAGTTGGGTAGTTAATTAGCTTCTTCTTCCCTTAGCAGAAACAAAAAGTACTCTAAAACCAATGGTCTAGTGTTGAACAGAAGAAACTCAACAGTTTTCATCAAATGAAGCATGAGTAAATGATGACTTGTTTATTTTTTGGGGTGAACTAACCCTCTAATGCTGCTTCAGGTAAAGCATCATGCAGATTAGTTTTCATTTGTTGTCATGGTCTGTGTAGGATTATAGTGCAGTGTCACAGGAGAATGTTTACTGTTCTCTCTGCTCATTAGAGCTCGTTTACTGGTCTGGACGAGCATTAGCGCTAATGCCCTTTGCTCGTTTAAATAAATAATGTAATAGCCATATTTGGGATTCCTGCTCGGTTGCCATGGTGACCCAGGGTTTCGTTTCGCTGCGGTTCGGCTCGGCGCTAAGAGGTTTTCTGGGAAATCTGAAATGAGTGTTGAAGAGAGGGGGTTTCTGGGTAAAATGTCAAGATGTTCAGATGCAGACTGATTCGTCAAGCTCTTTGATCTGATCTGTGCAGCTGCAATAATTTATGAAGCTTCACATGTACATTATGTAACTGTTGGTATGTTTCAGATCTTTGGAAATGCATGGATTATTAATAAATGAAATTAAATGTTAATCATATGCTAAATAAATGCATAATTTAGATTCTTTTCATTCATATTTTGTTAATATAAGCTTAAAAATCATATAGTAAGATATTTTCAGATGCACTCAATGTGTTTTTTTCAAATAATATAGAAAAATATATAGAAAATGTATAGAAAATATATAGAAATTATTGTTTATAATTTTTTTTTTATAGAAAAAATATTTAATTAAAGAGAATATTAATAACAAAAACAAAAAAATACTGCATAAATAAAACAACTCTCTCAAACTATTCTCTCTCTCTCAGTGCCAATGGCTGTATCTCCGCCACTGCTGGGAGATGTTCGTTGCCTTACGCCCCATTCACAACGAGGCGTCAGGTTTCAACGCTTCCCATTCACTTTGAATAGGTGACGTCAGGCGTTGCCGAACTGCATTGTGGATCCGTCGGTGCCGCTTCAGAGGCGTTGCTCGCTGCAGAAGTTGAGGACTTGCTCAACTTTTTAAGCATTGACAGAGGCGTCAGCCAATCAGATCGCAAGTACACCACCTCAGGCAGTGGCCTATTGCTGACTAATTGCATTGGCTGACGCTGCTATGACCATCGCGTCAGCCCCATCTTCAGACATGCCCTCTGTCAATCGTTGACGCTGAAGGCCCGGTGTGAGCAGTGCTGATACACAGTGTGATGAGTGTGATATTGCCTTTATTTATACAAGTATGCCGTCGAACTGTTGTATAAAGGAAGAAATCAAACACGGAGAGTCTGAAAACCCTTTTTGTATGAGGAAACTACTTTCTTCCGCCATTCATTCACATCTGCAGCTGACGTCAGAACAGCAGAAACCGCTGGCTACTTCACAACATCACTGTTGAGCTAGTGTTGGAGTGATTCTCTAGTGTAATGTCTACAGTGATGACAAGCAGCTGATTTTGCAGACATTTCAAGATTATAAGACTGAACAGCATGAAATGCCATCAATCTACAGAGATATCCCGTATTTCTTTGTTGCAGTCGGGATTTCACCAAGATTAACCCTGAAAAAGCCAAAGCAAAGCAAACACTACTGGATAACTGTGGTGTAAATACAGCACTACAACATGCGAAAGAAACAGATTGACTTTAGAATGGCACTTACCACCTGATTTATAATTATTTTGTTGAGCTCTAGTTTGAAATTTACATTGAGAATGGAGCTTTTCTCCCTCTAAGGACTTATGCTGCCTCTGTCGCCATCTTGTGGCGGAACGTCAACAGTCAATTTATTGACAGGCTGATGGCTGCTGATGCGCTGAATCTCCAAAAGTATGCAAATCTATTTACAGGCTCTGTCCTTATAAATGAACGGCATAATTGCAATCTAAACGACTACATCTCAGCTAAAAAAGCCTCAGAAGTTCACCATGTTGTCCAACAGATGCAATATTTGTCAAACTGTAGTGAGTTTATTCATCTGCTTGGCTCTCGTGTGGGCGGAGTAATACACAAGGGTGAAGAGGCTGTATGAGTGCTGAAATTACAGAATATCACACACGCTCAGCCAATCAGATTCGAGAACCAGACACACTGTTGTATAAATACGTGTGTGTGTGTGTGTGTGTGTAAATACCTCTTTTGCACAATTTCTTGCACCATAAAATACGTGTCTGTGTTTTATTATTAGTATAGAAAGGTTATTTGTGTCGTTTAAGCATGTGACTACACATGTATAGTTAGATTAGATTATAATTATAGTTTTAAAACCGCTCTCACGTCCAGTGTTGTTCATATTTCTTTTAATATTTATTTATATTACATCATGCTTCTGCGAGACACCTCATTTAGTTTGTCTCTGTATAATGACAAAGTAATGACAGTGTCCGTCTGTGCATATTAATGAGGCAGATGTCCGTCTTACTGCACGCCGGCGTCTGTGCTGTTAATCTGCTGAGGTGAAGAATTGCAGGATTTACTGCTGCTGTTATTTAGTTCAGCGAGGATCAACAGTCGGCCATGATTCGCCTCAGCTTCTCCAGACTCTGCCGCTTTACTGTGCGTCCCGTTTACACCGCGACTGTTGTGTTTTTGTGGCCTGTGTGGTTTGTATCACTCATCTGTGTGTGTGTGTGCGCAGCTGGCCGAGTACCGACAGAGGAAAGCTCAATCTGATGGACAGAAAGAAGAAGAAAAAGAGGAAGCCGGAGCTGGAGCCAACTGAGGGAGAGTCTGCGAATACGGTGTTTTCTGTCTCCAAAACTCTGCGCAGTGGAGAAACCGTCACTCATGACCAGACGTACACCATCGAGGTGAGCAGTTACTATACACTCACACACTTCACTATTAGCTTACGTGAGTTAAAGGTGACCTATAATCAGGGTGCAAGTTACAAGGGAGTTTGGGGGGGATTGACCACACAATTAATGCTTGATCCCCCCTGGAAGGACGACAAAACAACATGTATGGGGTCTGTCCTTTAAATAGTGAGAAATAGTTTGCTCTTATCTCTAATATTAAATAATAATATTAATAATAACTAATAGATAATATAAACACATTTGAGCACCCCTGTAACGGTTCATACCATTGTAAATGCATAATCAATCAGTCTATGTGAGAGAAAAAGTCTTAAACCAGCAGATCTAGAGCACCGATGGACACGGTAACCATTCTCAAGACACTTTTCTCCTAAAATAGCTGTTTGTTTCTACGTATAGGCTGAGAGTAAAGTCAAATTAGCTGCATAGTTTGTATAGTTTGACCCATAGTAACCTCTGAAACAGCTAATCAGACGATACTGGAGGTCAGGATACACTAAATATGCCACAATACTGAAAACTTATGCAGTTTTTATTAATAATTTAGATGTAATTTAAATAAATGCATACGTTTGATTCACTGAAGCATTACACAAACTAACATTACTGTTGATTTTGACCCTCCTGATTGTCAATGTCTAATTGGCTCCCTGCCTATAATACCTATTAAAACAGAAAGAGGATATTCAATGGAAGATGATAATGTCTAGAGTAGGCATGGGCTGGTTTAAGACTCCGTATGATAACCTAAGATGAAAATGTGATGGTTTCATGGATTACTGCTCTAAAATATGTTCATTTTAAATGTCTGGGTGAAAAATTTACTGATAAATTATTCATTTTTGAATGCATTAATTAATCAAACAATAATAAAAGTAATAATAATAATGATAATAATGATAAAGCAATACTCGAATAGCAAATATTTACAACACAAAAAACAGTTTTTATATTAATCTTCGTTAATCTTTGCAACCTTCCAGCTGCAACACATCACTGGGAAACACCCATACAGACTCATTCACACACACACACTCTCATTCACTACGGCCAATTTAGTTGATCAATTCCCCTATAGCGCATGTGTTTGGACTGTGGGGGAAACCGGAGCACCCGGAGGAAACCCACACCAACACGGGGAGAACATGCAAACTCACACAGAAACACACACTGACCCAGCCGGGACTTGAACCAGTGACCTTCTTGCTGTGAGGCGATTGTGCTACCCGTTACCCACCGTGCTATCACTAGTAACTGTAGTTAAATTAAATAATTTCATATTAAATAGTTTATTTATTTATTTATTTGTTATTTACTTACTAACTTGTACTTAATTTTTACTCATTTATTTACCTACTTATTTAATTACTTATTTACTTACTTAATTATTTATTTACTTACTAACTTGTATATTTACTTACCTACTTCTTTACGCACATACTTATTTACCTATTTATTTATTTACTTATATATTTATTTATTTTTTACTTACTAACTTATTTATGTGGAATGAACCGTTTCCAGCATATGTTTTACACAGCGGGTACCCTTCCAGCTGTAACCCAGTACTGGGAAACACCCATACACACTCATTTACATACACACACACACACACTCATACACTACGGCCAATTTAGTTAATCAGTTCCCCTATAGCGCATGTGTTTGGACTGTGGGGGAAACCAGAACACATGGAGGAAACCCACACCAACATGGGGGAGAACATGCAAACTCCACACAGAAACACACACTGACCCAGCCGGGACTTGAACCAGCGACCTTCTTGCTGTGAGGCGATCGTGCTACCCACCGTGCCGCCTCTGTTGTCAGTTTATCATGGCAATAAATATTTACCATATTATTATCCATGACAGTTAATAGAAGACAGGCTCAAAGGAGAGTTATGAAGTGTGTGTGTGTTGTGTGTGTGTGTGTTAACAGGCGGTTTGTGTGTTTACGCTCATCAAATGTTTACGTTCTGTAATTATACACATGCAGATGATGCGTTTACAGCTCCGACACTTCATGGCGGATTTTGGAGATGAAGATGAGTGAAATTAGTGGTTGCCTTGGCAACAGAAAACTCCTTAAGCTGAGTGTGTGTGTGTGTGTGTGGTGTGTGTGTGTGTGTGTGTGTGTGTGTGTGTGTGTGTGTGTGTGTGTGTGTGTGTGTGTGTGTGTGGTGTGTGTGTGTGTGTGTGTGTGTGTGTGTGTGTGTGTGTGTGTGTGTGTGTGTGTGTGCGTGTAAAAGAGTATGTGTGTGTCTGTGTGCATGTATAAGTGTGTAGGCATGAGTGCATGTGTGTACCTGTATAAGATTAAATGTACGTGTGTGTGTGTGTGTGTGTGTGTGTGATTGTATTAGATTAAGTGTGTGTATGTGCATGTATGTCTGTCTGTGTGTATAAATGTGTATTTGTTTGTGTGAGGTATCTGTGTTTGAGTGTGTTTGTGAAAGTAAGTGCGTGTATAAAAGTGTGTATGTGGTTAAGTGTTTAAATGTATTGTGTGTGTACATCTGTGTGTGTTGTGTAATACTAAGTGTATGTTCATGTATAAGAGTGAGTGTATCTGTGTGAGCGTGTGTGTGCGAGTGAGAGTGAGAGTGAGTGTGTGTGTGTGGGTGTGTTTGTGTACATCTGTCTTTGAGTGTATTGTAAGGGTGTGTGTGATGTCCTTGCAGCAGAGTGTGTGTGTGTGTGTGTGTGTGCGTGTGTGCGTGTGTGCGTGTGTGTGTGTGTGTGTGAGAGAGAGAGAGAGAGAGATCTCTGCTCTATTCACTGCTCAGTGAAAGTGTGTGTTGATCTCCTGCAGGACAGAATGCTGTTTCGTGTGTGTGTGTGTGTGTGTGTGTGTGTTTATGCTCAGTGTTGAATTAAATCTTTACTCAGCAACAGCAAAGTTCAGTTTCTCTTCAAGGACATGTGCAACACACACACACACACACACACACACCCACACACACACACTGGTTTACATTCAGATGACCAGTGCAGCTTCGAGTGCTCCTCCTGTTGCTGTTGCCGTGGAAACAACGCTTGTGTTCCCGCTGAAATCCAGCAGAGGAAAGACACTCAGAAGTTAAAGCAGCGTAGTGAACACTGCACACGCTGCACACTTTACCTAGTGCGCTTTATCTAGTGCACTCATCCAGTGTAAATGGTCGTACACTGCACACAGAGCTTCTCTTACTCCAATATCTAACCATCCTCAAACCAAGGAGCATTTTCTACACCGGTCAAGCATACAGTTTAGAGATTATTACAGCTGGACACATCAGTATTCTGCTGTCTTCATCAGCCAATTATTTACACGTACAGGCGTGTGTGTGTGTGTGCGTGGTCGTGCGTGCGTGTGTATGTGTGTGGGTGCGTGTGTGTGCGTGGTGTGTGTGTGCGTGTGTGTGTGCGTGCGTGTGCGTGCGTGCGTGCGTGCGTGCGTGCGTGCGTGCGTGCGTGTGCGCGCTTGTCGTTTCTGCTGTAGCAATGTGTGTGTAGTGTGTATGTGCGTTTGTAAATGTTCGTGTGTGTTTGTACGTGTGTGTGTTCCTGTTTGTCAGCATTTTTTCTATACATGTGACTGTCTGTGTGTGTATATGTCAGTGTGTGAGTGTGTATATATATATATATAGATATATATCAGTGTATTTATTTGTGTGTGTGTGTATATCTATATATATATATGTGTGTGTCGGTGTGTTTGTGTGTGTGTGTGGTGTGTGTGTGTGTGTGTGTGTGTGTGCGCAATAATGTGCGTGCCTGTGTGTGTGGTGTTTATATGTATGTTAGTCTGTGTTTTGTGTGTATATGTCTGTGTGTGTGTGTGTGTGTGTATGTGCATGTGCTCGTGCGTGTGTGTGTATGTATGTGAGTGTGGGTGTTTGTGTATATGTCTGTGTGTGTGTGCGTGCAACAATGTGTGTGTGTGTGTTTGTATATGTATGTATGTGAGACTGTGTGTTTGTGTGTAAATGTCTGTGTGTGCAAAAAGTGTGTGCGTGCATTCGTTCGTTCGTTCGTTCGTTCGTGCGTGCATGTGTGTGTGTGCATACATATGTGTGCATGTGTATATGTCTGCTCAGTGTCTGTATTTGTGTGTGTATGTCCATGAGTGTGTGCGTGTGTGTGCGTGCGTGCGTGCGTGCGTGCGTGCGTGCGTGGTGCGTGCGTGCGTGCGTGTGTGTGTGTGCAGGGGCGGACTGGGACAAAAATTCAGCCCTGGCACTGTAGCCACACCAGCCCACATTACCACACCGACACAGCCCCACCCATGGACACGCACATCCACACATTATATTAGTGTACAGATGGTGAAATAATATACGCAGTGCCAAATGTAATAGATATTAAAACATTTAAATGTATGTGACTGGAACAAAAACAACCTCTTTATAAAAAATGTATACATACAGTAAAAACTTAATAAAAAAATGTTTGTCTGCTATTATATGATAGAAGTAACCTTTGAATGTGTCTCACGCACACACACACACACACACAGAGCTTTACACACAAATGGACACGCAGCACGCAGCATGTGCAAAATGTCCTGTATGTCCAAAGAATTTTGTCAGTTGTTGTGTCTGAGTGAGAAAAGAATTGATGAAATTTGAGAGATGTAATCATTAAATGCATTTTGTGCCAAAACAATGAGAATTGATCCTAGTTCAGCCCACATAGACTTCTGTTGTGCTCACTGTGTCAAGAGTTTTGCAAAAGTGTCCTATATAGAGAAATGTGTCCTAGCGTCTGTAAAAAACTTTATTACACTTAAGTAATAACAGTAGCACAAAAGGCAATACAATATATAACAAAAAAGCAGAAATATTTGTGTGTACTAGCAGATTTGTACATTTTTAATCCTTCATGATATAGCTTTTTTTGATATAAAGTATGCTGAAGTGTTGCTAGTGCTGCATCTCCATTTGTGTGTGTGTGACACACATTCACAGGCTACTCCTATCATAGGGGTTAATTTATCGTTAATTAGCCACAGTCTTAAAAAGGCTTACATGAGCTTTTATTTTGAAGTGTTTCTGGCAATCAGACAGTTTATTCTTATTTGTTTCGGGACCACACACACACACCAACCTACATGGATACTCCGAAGTGATGTTTAGCACTTGCATGCTCAGTACTTGTTGGAAACTTTGTGGAAAAAGAATAAAGAATTCTGGATTGATTGCAGCTCGTTGCCTCTGACTGACCAGACATCTGTGGTGAACTAGCCCCCACTGACAACCCCTAACTGGTTTGTGGTGTTTCTATAAGCATTTTCTGTACACAGTATTAAGAAACTGTCAGCCTTTGTGTCAGGGTGTTTTCTCTTACGGCTGTATTCCTACCTCCATGACACTTGACTCTGCTGCCGCAGTCAGGCCTATCTGCACTGCCACTGGGTCCAGAAACATTCTAGTTTGAATAGATGAACACAGGGGTCAGGAAAGGAAGAACATAGCAGCAAGGCCAATGTCCTGACTATTGCATAGATATACTACAATATTGCCTGTAAAAGAAGTCTATGTTCCACCTACATACTGGTGACATATGCATGTATTAATGTTTTACTTTAAAGACTAGCTATGTATTAGAGTGACTACAAATTCCTACAGTACTATAGCTATAGCTGTTCTGTGTAGACCCTAAAATTCCAACGTTATCTGCTTATAATGATATTTTAAAAGTATGGGAGTTCCACACTGAGTTAACTGTTAAAAACACAGTGTAGGGTTACTGTCAAAGCTGTCAGATAGTAGCGGTGAATGACATTAAAATGAATTATTATTTATATTTTAGTATAATTAAGGGGGTCAGTCACACACCAGAAGCGCTGCTCGGCGACGCACAGCGTCGCGCCGCGCAACGCCATGCATTTCAGAATTCTAATTTCTAAACAAAAGTTTCTAAGGTACACAAGTCGGCAGCTGTCATGTGAATATGCGCGTCTGATGTGCCATACTCTCAACTGTCATGTGCTCGCCGTGTTGCGGCGCATCCGATGTGTGACCTGCTTTATTTTCTGTTCCCTTCTTACCTCCTCTACCGCGCTACTGTCCTCCGATGCATTTACACCTCCTCTCGCGAATATTTCGGTTAATTTTATGCATTTGGCAGCATCTGATTTTAGAGCCCTTTTCTTGCTCTCTCTGACCTTTTCAGCACCGCCTTTCCTTTTTTACGGTCCATATTTTGACATTAACGTTAGCTTGCGTTGTGTTGCATTTACTGTTTGACCATCTTGCCAGATTTTGATTACATCAGCGTAATCCACAGCCTCTGATTGGGTCGGCCCATCTCGAGACCGGCCGGCCGTCGCCGATTGGCCCAAATGCTTAACATGTATCATTATTATAATTATCAATCATCATATTATTATTATTATTATTATTATTGTCATCAACAGCAGCATTATATTCACATCTTGCAAGAGATAAAAGCTGCCAGCATGCAAAAACAATACATATAAAAAAAAAAAAAAAAAAAAAAAAAACCTGACCGGCCCACATTTTAAAACTGCTCCGGCCCTTCTGGCATTTGCCAGAATTGCCAGACGGCCAGTCCGCCCCTGTGTGTGTGTGTGTGTGTGTGTGTGTGTGTGTGTGTGTGTGTGTGTGTGTGTGTGTGTGTGTGGTGTGTGTGGGTGTATATATATATATATATGTCCGTGTGTGTATGTATGTCTGTGTGTATATGTGTGTGTGTGGTGTGGTGTGTGTGTGTGTGTGTGTATATGTATGTATGTCTGTGTGTGTATATGTGTGTGTGTGTGCAGATGTAGGTCAGCTCTCCTCATCAGTGTAATTAGCCGTGATGATCTCCACAATAGAGCTCTCAGAACAGCAGCAGCAGTTTTAATACCTGAAGCGTCTCTCAGGATCGTCCTCATCTCCTTTCTGACCCATTAACACACAAATGTAGGAATTCTTGGCGCCCGCGTCCTCATTCTCTGCTCTGTTTGTTTCCAGCCGGAGAGTGAAGTGTCCACCACCGCTGAGGACTGCTCATCTGAGGTAATAATGCTGATTTACTCTGCTTTACTGTGATCGCTGACTCTGTGTGCATTGATGAAGCACAACAGACAACACAGAAACCTTCATCATCTGCAGGGTTGCCAGATTTTCAATCACAACGAGCCCAATAATATCAAAATAAGCAATCGCCCATTCATAAATTGCTGATTTTACATTACTATATGCGTTATACATGGCTATAATAGAGAAATATATGAGAATAATAATAATATTGTTGTATTATCATGATAAATAATGTTATAATAACAGTTAAGGATTATTTCAAGTCCACATTAACCGGAAGTTGCTGCAGGCTTGTGTTTCAGTATGATAATGTATTCACTAGTGAAATCGAATATTGAGTAGGGGGCGGGGTTTATTTGTATATTTAATTAAATCACAGTTTCTCCTTTATTTTTCTATTCAAACTATAATAGTTTATTCTTATTTTGTTCTCAAATTTTCTAAATTAAATGTTATTTTGACATTTTGCACGTTTTGTTTTTATATAAAAGCTTCTTTATTTATGTTTTCTTCTCAATTTATCAATAACTAATATTTGTTTTTGTTTATTTAAATTAAATATATAAAAATAAATTAATAAGTATAATTTCTAAAATTTTGCTACATTTTTATATGTTAATTTATTAATATTTTCTCCTAATTTTCAATTATTAAAATTTTTGTATTCATTTATTTTTCATTAAGCACAATTTCTTCTCCAGTTGTCTTTACAAAACTTTATTTATTACTTATTTATTTGTATTTTTCTAAAAAATGTTCAATAATAAATAATAATAATTATTATTCACATTAGGCAATTCTTTTCTTCCAGTTATCAATGAAATAAGTCTTCATTTTTACGTTAATATATATTTGCTGTGTTTGTAAAGTTGTTTTATTTGTGTCTCTGCATTTAACGTGTCAGTTTTGTTGTGTATTTACATATTTTAATTTTAATAAAACTAAATAAATAAAATGATAAAAATTAATTAATAAAATATATAATAATGTTCTGAAAACAATAAAGAACTATAAATGTAATAATGATAATAATAATAAACTGATAAAGCGGTTTTCACACTTGTTTTGGAGCATGTGCATTGTGTGTGACGTGTGCTGTTGTGAACTGACAGGTGAATGGTTTCCATCAGCGGAGTGACTGTGACCCTGCGTCCTCACTGATCGGGGTACAGTCTCTACTGTGTTTACTTTACTCGATCGGCCCGTTTCTCTCTCTCTCTCCGCTAACTCACTAATCTCACGTTTCCTCCTGATTCACTGAACATTCTAATGCTAACGCTAACACTGAGCCTCAATTCACCACATCAGCAGGGCAAAAGAGGCTACTTGGCATTTTCTCATGTTTATATTGTGTTGCTGGTGTTTAACCAATGACATGCTCAAGCTAAATGACTGCCAATCTTCAACGCTTTGGTGCACAGATTTAAGCAACATTTTAGAGGAGGTTTCCTGCTGATCTGTGAGCTTCCCTGACGAGATGAGCATGACAATCGCAGCTTTGCAATTTAAAGGGGCAGTTCACCCAAAAATGTAAAAAAATGTATTTATTTATTTATCAGGATTCCCATTAGCCACTACCAAGGTAGTGGCTATTCTTCCTGGGGTCCTTCAAAGTCTCCTTCAGATGTTACAAACTATTGTTGAACACATAAAAAGATATTTCGAGGACTGCTGGAAACCTGTAACCATTCACATCCATAGAGGAAAAAAGCAAATGCTATGGAAATCAATGGTTTTCAAAGTCAAAGAGGTTTCCAACATTTTTCAAAGTATCTTCTTTTGGGTTTAACAGC
Source organism: Danio aesculapii (assembly GCF_903798145.1). Lineage (NCBI taxonomy): Eukaryota > Metazoa > Chordata > Actinopteri > Cypriniformes > Danionidae > Danio > Danio aesculapii. The sequence goes on from NC_079453.1 coordinate 513,224, forward strand.
AGAGAATACCTGAAACTGGTTTTGAACAGGTGCAGGGTGAGTAAACGATGACAGAATGTTTATTTTTGGGTGAACCATGACTTATATTTCAATTAACCATCCTGTGTTACTCTAATAACCCTAGCATTCAGTAGCAGGCGTCCAGAGTCTCCATCTGTGTTTGGGTGAAAACAAAACTATTCGCCCTCCTGTACAATTCAAAGTCTTTTCCAAATATTTCCCAAGTGCTGTTTAACAGAGAAAGGAAAATCTTCACATTATTTCCTACAATAATTTTTCCTCTGTAAAAAGTGTTTGTTTTTTGACTGGAATAATTTCATTTTTAAACAATTTAATAATAAAAATAATAAAAATAATCAGTGTTGGGGGTAATGCAGAACAAGTAACCTAAGTTATGTAATAATATTACTTCTCTATGTAACGAGTAGAGATTTGCATTACTTTTGAAAAATAAGTAATAATATTTGAGTTACTTTTTTGAAAGTGTAACTTGAGTTACTTTTAAGTTGAATTAATTAGCATTTAAAAAATGATATTATTAAAATTAAAGTGTCACAATGAATTACAGAGTCAATGAGAGAATGTGCTCATTATTCTGAACTCATCGAAGGAAAGGAAAGGGGATTATACTCTCATTGGACAGTGATTTTATTTAAGACAAATAGTACAAAAGTAGCAAACTTATTGCGTTAAACTGTCAATAATCTCTTTATACGGCATGTACAGCTCTGTGTTCAGCAAGTCCTCAGATAACATTATCCTAAAATAGTAATTGTTGTGGTTTTTAACGGTAAATGAAGGTGTAGGCTATTCACCTTATTCTCCGTGTACGAGTGGGCGCAGCCATTTGAATAATTTTGGCTCGAAACTTCCGGTCTCATTCACGTCCATTCATCTTTAAACGTTAAAAACAGCTCGTTTTGCTGCTTGGTGTTGCAAACTGATATTTTCTTATTATTCTACTTTGTCTGTATTGTCATGCAAACACTTGTTTGTAGAGTAAGTAGTTTGACTGTTTTTTGCAGTTTATTATTCCTAGTCATTTCTCCCATAGGCAGCTGAATTGGAAGTTCTAAAACAATCGCTAAAACGAGCGCACTTCCACATTGAAGAATAAGCTCAATACGCAGCGTTGTTAATTGCAGAGCTCCTCTACTGAAAAAAGGAAGGGAAAAATAATAAGTTCTGAAATCGATCAAGCCTCAGCCAGAAAATAAAAAGTAGCACAAAGGTAACGTAGAGGTAACTCAAAAGTAACATAACGCATTACTTACTATAGACCATTTACCTTGAACGCAAAATTACCCATTATGCTTTGCGTGTATGCGCAAGGAGAATGCTGAGAACTTCCGGTCGGCAGCAGATGCGTGTAAACAATCACATTTGCACAGCTTTGAAATGATAGTTTTAATCTATTTTATTTGCTTTTATCATCTTTAAACTGATACTGCTGTCGATCAGCGCCACCTCCTGGACTGATCATTTAAATAATGCGATCTAATAGGATGAAAAATAACTGCTGTGAGGGGTTTCCCCCTCAGTGTCAGACGGCATCTAAATGAAGCCTCGTCATTGCTAAAGTCACCTGTACTGTCCCACTAACACACTGATTTAATAACTGTGACACAGTGAAAATAAAGGGACATTTTGAAATGACAGATAAACACAAACTGTGGTGAATACAACACACTGAATGAACATAAACGGCTCGCGATTAGAATCAACACGCAAATCAGCATGAGTATCAGTCACCGACTATTATTGGTCGTTTTTGTAAATTGCATGACTTGCCTGTTAAATTTCATGCCAGTAATCTGGTTTGCAGTCAAGTATTGCGTGTGTGTGGTTGGGTGTGTGTGTGTGTGTGTGTGTATTGAAGAGCTGCTGAGCTGACAGGCCGGGAAAACACACACACTGTATTTCTGACGACAGACGCGTGAACTAGGAGAACGTTTTTTCCTTGCACGCTTGAACCACAGATTAAAACGGCTTTAACACACACCTTTCAAAGTTGTGTGTCACAAAAACACTCCGTAATCCACTCAACGCTATTGAAACCCACTTTCGGAGTGCAAATGACCACTTGTAAACGCTGTAAATGGAAGTTCTTAGCATTCTACCAGAAGACGCTGGTCAATACGGCGTCCTCCATGCAGCAGCCAAGAAACAGGTCTATAAAAAGTAACTAAGTAATGCAACTAGTTACTTTTTTGGGGAGTAACTCAATAGTGTAATGCATTACGTTCAAAAGTAACTTCCCCCAACACTGATAACATGGCACCTTTTAAAGTAGCATCTCATATACACTTTATATGCATTAAAAGACACACACAGGGATACATGCATAAAAACATTGACAAATAAACTCCCCCCTAATCAATATTAGTGTTGGATTGTCTCCAGAATAAACCACTGTTATACAATGACTTGCCTAATTACCCTAACTTTACCCTAATTACCCTAGTGAAGCCTTTAAATGCCACTTTAAGCTGAATGCTAGTGTCTTGAAGAATATCTAGTCTAATATTATGTGCTGTCATCATGGTGAAGGGAAAATACATCAGTTATTAACACTATCATGTGTAGAGATGTGTTGGAGGAATGTGTTGTTAATCAGCACTCTGGAATATTGTAAAAGAATTTAAAGTGTGATTTTGGCTTCAGCTGTAAATGTGAGGCTGTTTCTGCTTCTGCTCCAGGAGGAAGATCTGCATCCGTCTGAAACCGAAGCGCAGATGGAGGCGGATCTGCAGGGTGGAGGAACACAGAACCGCATGCAGATCATGGAGGACGAGCTGGAGGCCAAAAACATGGCCATGGAGGAGCTGAGCCGCGAGCTGGAGGACATCAGGAGCACTTTCGGGACGGAAGGAGTGCAGCAGGTATGAGGAGATGGAGAGAGGAGTTTGCTGAATGATGGAGAACACGCTGACCACACCATGCCTCGCGTGTAGTCGTGCATTTATGCATCTGCGTTCTGTTTGTGTTGCTTTGCAATAACACTTCTGAAGTGTTAGTTTCTTCACAGGTGTTTTGTTTACATGGGAAATACCTGTAATGCTACCTTACTGTTGTAGTAGCTCAAACTGGCTCATTCAGAGACGAGAACTGGCGGGCGCGCAACAACTTTAATCATAAAGTGAACACAAAACTAAATTCTCCACCTGGAGCTCCTTCACAGGACTCACTTGTAAACTCTAGCTCCATCAGGCTCACTGCTCTCTCCTGCAGCGCTCGGCCCTCCCCACGCTCACACAAGCAGTGAGTCAAAGCTTGTACCAATCACAAAGCTTGTGCTACACGCAATGTGTAGTTATATTTTTCATCAGGGTCGGCCGTCAGCCAGCCAGTCAGCCATTTAGGGCGGCTCTATTCAGTCATTTAGGCGGGGCTATCAGTCATTCAGGCCAGGACTATCAGTCCTTTGTGGAAGGGCTATCAGTCATATAGGGCAGACTATCAGTCATTTAGGATGGGACTATCAGTCTTTTAGGGCGGGGCTATCAGTCTTTTAGGGCGGGGCTAATCAGTCTTTTTGGGCGTAGCTATCAGTCATTTAGGGCGGCGACTATCTGTCTTTTAGGCGTGGCTATTAGTTTATTTAGGGCGGGACTATCTGTCTTTAGGGCGTAGCGATCAGTCCTTTAGGGCTTGGCTACCAGTCATGTAGGGTTGTGGCTATCAGTCATTTAGGGTGACTATCTGTCTTTTAGGGTGTAGCTATCAGTCTTTTAGGGTGGAGCTATCAGTCTTTTAGGACAGGGTTTGTCAGTCGTTTGGGGCGGGGATATCAATCATTTAGGGCAGGACTATCAGTCTTTAGGCGAAGCTATCAGTCCTTTAAGACAGGGTTATCAGTCCTTTTGGGGCGGTTCTATCAGTCATTTAGGGTGGGACTATCAGTCTTTTAGGGCGTAGCTATCAGTCCTTCAGGACAGGTCTATCAGTCCTTTGGGGCGGAGCTATCAGTCATTTAGGGCAGGACTTTTAGTCTTTAGGGCGGCGCTATCAGTCTTTTAGGGCGGAGCTATCAGTCCTTTAGGACAGCACTATCAGTCCTTTGGGCCGGGGCTATCAGTCAATTATGGCTGTGCTATCAGTTTTTATGACAGAGCTATCAGTCCTTTAGTGGTGGGACTATCAATCATGTAGGCGGAGCTAACAATCCTTTAGGGTGGGACTATCAATCATTTAGGCCGCCCCCTATCAGTCCCTTTTATGGCGTGGACGATCAGGGTGTATTTTTTGTTTTTGCTCTACCTTCATCCATTCATCAGTCTTCCTTCATTTTGTTAGCAACGCCCGTCTTTCAACCATCCAATTGGTTCCTAAAGGATGAAATCATGCATCGTCCTACATTTTTTCTCGTTCATGTCTGTTTACGTGGATGTGTGTCACGATAGGGGAAAACTCTTAACTTCTGTTCCATGGCGACTTTAACTGTAGGCGTTAGTGTAATAGCTGCAGACGCTGTGTTGAGTCTGAGTGTGTTTGTGTGCGCAGCTGCAGGATTTCGAGGAGGCGCTGAAACAGAGGGATGAAATCATCACGCAGCTCACCTCAAACCTCCAGCAGGCCAGAACCGAGAAAGAGGAGGTGATGAGAGAGTTTCTGGAGCTCACAGAGCAAAGCCAGAAACTCCAGATCCAGTTCCAGCAGGTGAGCCTGCAGAAACCATGAGACCTGTACTGTCATATAAACACTGAAGCTTAGGATACACCAATAGTAGATTAATCATGTCAACTCTGTCAGCATATTCATTGACACAATTCTCCATAGCTGATTTGTGTTGCTAGTTTATATGCACTCTGACGCTCCTGCTCTCCACTCAGCTCCAGGCCGGTGAGATCCTCCGGAGCTCCAACATCAGCTCCACGGCTGCAGATCTCCTCCCAGGCCCGAACGCAGATCACACTGTACCAACAGCAGCTAGAGGAGAGAGACGCACAGCTCCGGACGCAGCAGGAGAGCGCGCACACACAGATCACACTGAACACACAGATGCAGGAGAGACTGAGCCGGGCCGAGACGGTGAGCTGCAGGCGCTTACAGTCACGAGGAGCAGAATCACACGCTTATTCAGCAAAACATGCTGTTCATGTGGGTCAGATAATGCACGGGCAGACTTTATAGACTAATCCAGAATGACTAGCTTGCTTAATTCATGGTTTGTTCCACTGAAAAATTGATCAGAAAAATATTCATAGCATAATTATAATGCCTCATGAATATTTTTGGGTGAACTATCACATTAAATTAAATGATTGTAAAATAAAACACAGGTGTTCATTATTCTCTGATAATTGATCCTCAGTTATTAATCCTGTTTCCTCATCATCAGGTCCACATACAATCTGAACAATCATTCACACAGAGCTTACGAGAAAAAGACCTGCTGAATATGGAGCACCAGCGTCTGATCGCAGAACACACACAGACCATAACACAGCTCCGGGATCAGCTCCAGACCTCCAAACAGGATTTTAAACCTTTTACTTGTTCCTAAACTGCCTTTTCTTCTGTGATATAGAAGATATTTGAAGAATGTCAAAAACCGGTAACCACTGACTTCCAAAGTATGTTTTCCCTACAATGGAAGTCAATGGTTACAGGTTTCAGCATTCTTTAAAATACCTAAAATATTCAAAAATATCATTATACTTTGTGTTCAACAGATGAAACAACGAGTGCGATGAGTGAATGAGGGATTCATTTTAGATGTACTGTCCCTTTAAGAGCAGAAGTGACCATAATGGAGCTCCATACAGACACTCTTATGCTCATATCCCATCTTTATAGCTCATTCTCCAGTCTCCTGATCTTCTCCTGGAAGCGTTTGTGCTCATATCCAGCACACCGATGCCGTGTTTCCGGAAGTCATATCCCAGTGCTCGGAGCTGCTCCAGCCTCCGCCTGATTTTCTCCACACTGAAGTCCAGCACTTTGGGTTTGAGGATGAGCTGCTGATTGAATCCCGGCGTCCAGAAAGCAGTCCAGCTTGGAGTTCAGCAGCTGCGCAGACATGAAGAGCACCAGTGAGAACTTGAGGATCATCTTCCTCAGATCTTCTTCTCCGCAGCCCAGAGATCGCAGTTTCCAGCGCAGGTTCTTGAGGTTTTTCTTCAGACTCTCATGGGACAGGTCCAGGATCAGCGCGCCGTGGCTCTGGAGGAAAACCTGCGCCTCAGAGTCGCTCAGCTTCATCTCGCTCAGCAGAAAATCCACATTGGGCTCTGATTCGATTGGTGCTGCGGATGAAGATGTAGAGGTTTTTGGAGATGATGGTCCTGGCGAACTCTTTCTGGTTGTTCCGCCCACACTAGCGCAGAGCTCTGTAGGAGCTCCACCATGTTTCTGTTGAGCTCCACGCTGTTGGAGAAGGTGCGTGGAGCTGTGGTCAGCAGCCGGTGCAGGTCTTTAGGTGTAATACCTGCAGGAGAGACATGTGCTGATATTCAGTTATGCAATATATGGTGATGATGAGCATGCTCAATACTATTATATATTTGCATATATTTAATATATCATGATAATGAGCATGCACAATATTGTTATTAGATAGCATATTTTCAATAATTTAATATATCATGATGATGCAGGCATAATATTGTTATTAGACATATGCATACATTGGATAATTAAACATATAGTGATAATGAGCATGCACAATATTATTATTATTAGATAAGCATATATTCAATAATTCAATATATCATGACGATGAGCATGCACAGTATTATTATGAGATATTTGCATATATTCAATAATGCAATATATAGTGATAATGAGCGTGCATAATATTTATTAACGTGCTGATATTTAATTGTTCAATAATTTTGCTGATGAGCATGCACAATCTTATTAGACATGAATGTATTCGATTATGCAATATTTTACTAATTTCAATAATGAGCATGCACAATATTGAAAGTAGATAAATGCATATATTAATTCAATATATCATGATAATGAGCATGCACAACATTGATATTAGACATATGCATACATTGGATAATTCAACATGTAGTGATAATGAGCATGCACAATATTATTATTATTAGATATGCATATATTCAATAATTTAATATATCATGATAATGAGCATGAACAACATATTATTAGATATGCATATATTCAAGAATTTAATATATCATGATGATGAGCATGCACAAATTGAAAGTAGATAAATGCATCTATTAATTCAATATTCATGATGATGAGCATGCACAACACTAGATATATGTATAAATTCAATAATGCAATTTATGGTGATTATGAGCATGCAGAACGCTGTTAATATTTGCATACATTCAATATATCATGATGATGAGCATGCACATTATTATTAGACATATGAATATATTCAATAATTAAATATATGGTGATAATGAGCATGCACAATATTCATATTAGACATATGCTGATAATCAATTATTCAATATTTGTAATGATGAGCATTATTAGACATGAATATATTAAGTATGCAATATTTACAATAATGAGCAGGAACAATATTGAAATTGGATATGCATATATTAAATAATTCAAATATCATGATGATGAGCATGCACATATTATTAGATATTTGGATATAAGCAAAATTCAATATAGGGTGATAATGAGCATGCACAATATTGATATTAGACATATTCATATATTCAATAAAGCAATATATTCTGATAATAAGCATGCACAATATTCATATTAGACATGCAGATATTAATTATTAAATATATTCTGATGATGAGCATGCTCAATATTATTAATAAACATGCATATATTCAATTATGCAATATTTAACAATAATGAGCATGCACAATATTGAAATTAGATATATGCATATATTAAATAATTCACTATATCATGATGATGAGCATGCACAATATTATTATTAGATATTTACATATATGCAATAATTTAATATATAATGATAATTAGCATGCCCAATATTGATATTAGACATATGCTAATATTCAATAATGCACTACATGGTAATAATGAGCATGCATAATATTATTATTATATTATTATATATTTGCATATAGCAATAATTCAATCTATAGTGATAATGAGCATGCCCAATATTCATATTAGACATTTGCATATATTCAATAATTAAAATATTGAGATGATGAGCATGCACAATATTATTAGACATGCATATTCAATTATGCAATATTTCACAATAATGAGCAGGAACTATTGAAATTAGATATATGCATATATTAAATAATTCAATATATCATGATGATGAGCATGCACAATATTGATATTAGAGATATGCTGATATTCAATAATGCAATATATGGTGATAATGAGCATGCACAATATTAATATTAGACATATGCTGATATTCAATAATGCAATATATGGTGATAATGAGCATGCACAAATTGATATTAGAGATATGCATAATTCAATAATTTAATATATGGTGATAATGAGCATGCACAATATTGATATTAGACACAATCTGATATTCAATAATGCAATGGTGAAAATAAGCATGCACAATATTCTTTTATTAGACATACGCCTATAATTTTATATTAATATATTTTATAATCAATGATTAAATATATATGGTGATAATGAGCATGCACAATATTGTTAATAGACATGTATAACACAATAATTCAATAAATGGTGATAATGAGCATTATATCAATATGTGCATTCTCATTATCATCATATGTTGAAATATTGAATATCAGCATTAGTCTATCATCAAATAAACTCAAAGCCTGACCTAGAGACTTGAGAAAAGTGATGTTCCTCCAGGTTCCTGTTGTCGCTGGAGCGGGAAGAAAGACTCTGGGGATCTGGAGAGGATCTCCACCATCTCGCCGTCGCTCTGGAAGATGTTCCTCCAGAGGTTCCAGCGCTCCTGCAGGTGTTCGCTGGAGCGAGTGATGCATCGTGGGAAGCGTGAGATGATGCTGGCGACGGCGGCCACGTCCGCACCTTTGCTCTGCAGGAAGCGTGCGAGTCCCTTCTCATTGGTCAGCGCTCGCTTCAGGACGCCCGGCTGCCGCCTGCGGGCCGAGCTCAGGTCCACACCCAAGCTGGACAGGCTTTCCAGAAGACACACATTCTCCACTGCTTTATCCGCATTCTGGGGTCTGGAGCTGCAGAGACGAGATGCTACAGGAAGCTGAACACATCTTCTGACTGAGAACAGGAAGTAGAGCATCTGCCTTTGCGCCATCTGATGACCAGAGAAAATATATTTATATTTCTTCAGCTTAGTCCCTTTATTTATCAGGGGTCGCCACAGCGGAATGAACCGCCAACTATTCCAGCATATGTTTTATGCAGCAAATGCCTTTCCAGCTGCAACCCAGTACTGGGAAACAGGAAATATTACTATATTATTAAAAAGGGCTGTTAAAGGGCACCTATTATGCAAAACTCACCTTATAAGTGGTTAAACCCAGTTGTGTGTCAGCAGTGGTGAATATCTCCAGCCTCTAATGATAAACATTAATTAATTGTGTTGTTAATAATCAGACTTGATGAATGAAACACTTTGATTGACATTCTCCTATCAGAGGGGGAAAGCCCCGCCCACTAGTGTACATCTCTCCATCTCATTAGCATAAACAGCAGCCCTGAGTGAGAAGCAGCCGTCTGTCCATTAGCCATTAGAGTGTTTGAGCTGCTGAAGATAATGTCAGCATAGACTAAGAGGATTATAGATGTGGAGTTTTAGGAGTTCAACACCTTAAATAATCAATTAATTTTGATGATTGAGACAATTCTGTAGGCGATCGAATCATATATTAAACACAATAAACAAATGACAATCATAGAGAACACAATAGAGGAATTCTTGCGAGTCACACAGTATTTATCTACAGAATTAAATAATGAAGTCTAAAATAATACTGTTTTTCATTGTATAAAGTTAATCTTACAAAAATGCCTAAATCTACTGTAAAAGCCTTAAACACTATGTCAACAATGGCTCAGTGGTTAGCATTGTGGCCTCACAGCAAGAAGGTCGCTAGTTCGAGTGTCGGCTGGGTCAGTTAATGTTTCTGTGTGAGTTTGCATGTTCTCCACGTGTTGGTGTGGGTTTCCTCCAGGTGCTCCGGTTTCCCCCACAGTCCAAACACATGCGCTATAGGGGAAACTGATCAACTAAATTAACTGTAGTGTATGAGTGTGTGTGTGTGTATGGGTGTTTCCCAGTAGGGGTTGCAACTGGAAAGGTATCCGCTGCGTAAAACATTTACTAGAGTAGTTGGCGGTTCATTCCACTGTGGCGACCCCTGATGAATAAAGGGGCTAAGCTGAAAGAAAATGAATGAATTTGTAACTTAATGGCATATGTAGTAAATAATACTTTATTTAGATATTAAACACTTTAAAAACAATAGAGAGAGTGTGATTAATCAATCATTAAACACGTTTGATCTCTTAATTCTCATAAATTCATGCTCTCATGCTCATTCTGATCAATATAACTACATTACAATAGTAAATGCAACTTTATATGGATCCGCAGCATTAATCGGACATTTGTACATTGAATTGAACAGTCCACACATGCATTAACAGTAACACTAAACCTCCAGTGTGCTCAAATAAAGCCGTTTATAAAGAGATTGTAAACTGAAAGCGAAGGCGATGAATGAGTTTAGATGTTCTTCTGTTAGATGGCAGAATTAAAACTCTCCGAGCGGATCTACATGTTTATACATAAAGGTTTTTACTTTTAACTCGATACCTCATGAACACTGCGTACTGTTTGCGTGTTTATCTGAAGAACTGTAGTAAAGAACACATTATTATGACCTACCAGATCCAGACCAACGATCCAGACACGCTCGCGTGTTTCCCTCAGTGTAGAGTCACAGCGCCTCCTGCAGACCTGGAGAAACAGCGACACTGCACTCCACACGGCGGCGCTGCGGGAACACTTTTACACTCAGAACACGTGTGTAAATATAAAACAATTATATAAATATCAATGAGTAGATATTATTGTGTTTTTAAATTATATCTGTCTATCTATCTATCTATCTATCTATCTATCTATCTATCTATCTATCTATCTATCTATCTATCTGTCTGTCTGTCTGTCTGTCTGTCTGTCTGTCTGTCTGTCTGTCTGTCTGTCTGTCTGTGTCTGTCTGTCTGTCTGTCTGTCTGTCTGTCTGTCTGTCTGTCTGTCTGTCTTTCTATATCTATCTATCTATCTATCTATCTATCTATGTTATTCTGCAGTGTTTCAGCAGGGATGTGTCCAGATAAAATAAATCCTCTTCATGATCATCCTGATGGAGAGATCTGTGAGTTTTCTTCTCCTTAGGATGGCAGATGTTTGTGTGTGTGTGTGTGTGTGTGTGTGTGTGTGTGTGTGTGTGTGTGTGTGTGCAACACTTGAGATGTCCACTCCAGCACTGCTCTCCATATGTGCCTGATGATCCCGTCTCATGCATAATTCACACACACACACGCACACACACACACACAGAGAGAGAAAGATCCATTTCATCGAATAGCTTACCTGAGACACACACACACACACAATAATATAATGTTTAAGAAATAATATCTAGCAAAATAACAGAAAATGTGTTGCAGTTTATTAAAAGGTGTTTGTAGCGTAACAACACCAACCCAGCCAATATAGCACTGCAGACTATGACACATGTGCAGAAAACACACTTTAATACACGTTTCAAGCTAAAAGTTCAAGATCAAGTTCAAGATCAAGATCCCAAAATGACATTCAGGAGCAGCAAATAAATGAGGAAAAATAAAAACATGGAAAACTGCTAATTTAAGGCTATTTGGCACAGTGTGGTCTCCATTGCATCTCTCTGCAGGTGTTGAGTTTCTGAACCTGATCCTGTGCTGAATAATTGACAGGGGAAACGAACTCTCAGCGCTCCTGGATCTACTTCGAGCATCAGAAACAGCATCAGACTCCACCGGTGGAACTGAAGCTCAGAAACTGAAGGATGTCCAAGAGAAGATGGGTGGAATTCAAGATCTGCCAAACCATCAGCTGCTCGGCTTCCAGTCGGCCGCAGGAGTAGACCTGCATCTCCATCTCCAGGTAAACCAACATTTCTGCTGCTTATTCTGACCTCAGATCAGCAGAGCATGATGGTGTGTGGGTGTATGTGTGTGTGTGTGTGCAGTTTGAAAGTTTCTTTACTGGTGCTTTTATATATAGGCAAACATTTACCATATAGATGTTCTTCACTGATGTTTTTTAATATTTAGGTAAAAAAAAATCGATTATATAGGGCTATATATACTGTATAGATGTTCTTCACTGATGGTTTTTAATATATAGGCAAAAAATAATGCAATATAGGACTATATATACCATAAAGATGGTCTTCACTGATGATTTTAAATGTATAGGCAAAAATAATACAATATAGGGCTATATATACTGTATAGATGTTCTTCACTGATGCTTTTTATATATAGGCAAAAATACTATAATATAGGGCTATATATACTGTGCAGATGTTTTTCACTGATGGTTTTTAATATATAGGCAAAAAATACATATAGGGCATATATACTGTATAGATGTTTTTCACAGATGCTTTTTATATATATAGGGCAAAAAATTATACAGTATTGGGCTATATATATATATATATATATAGATATATATATCTATATATATATATATATATATATTAGTATATATATAATAATATAATATATAATATATATATACCGTATAGATGTTCTTCACTGATGTTTTTTTAATATTAGGCAAAAAATACTACAATATAGGGCTATATATACTGTATAGATTGTTCTTCACTGATGATTTTAAATATATTTAGGCAAAGATAATAAAATATAGGGCTATATACTGTACAATGTTCTTCACTGATGGTTTTTAATATATAGGCAAAAAATATACAATATAGGGCTATATACTGTATAGATGTTCTTCACTGATGCTTTTTAATATATATGTAAAAATACTACAATATAGGGCTATATATACTGTATAGATATTCTTCACTGATGGTTTGTAATATATAGGCCAAACAATCAATATAGGGCTAAATATACACTGTATAGATGTTTTTCACTGATGCTTTTTAATATATAGGCAAAATGCAATTAGTATAAATGCAGGATGACAAAAGCTTACAAAAATTTACAAAATATTATCAATTATTAATTTAAATGAGGCATCTCACACATGAAAGACATTAAAGTAATTTATAGTAAACAATGTAGTATTTTTGAACCACAGTAAGTACCTGAATTAAACTGTTGTGATTATATATTTGCAACAACTACAGTAATATAATCAAATGAGCCAATACTGTAGTTTTGTACAACTATAGGGTATATTATACTTCAATACACAACAGTTTACTGTAGTAAAAACTAAAGTGTACTACAGTGTTCAATACAGTTTATTAGTTTACACTTAAGTAAATATTAAGTATGCTATAATGCAGTATGTGTTATAGTTTATCAGCTCACAATTCAACAGTATGCTGCAGCCTTCATTAACAAAGAATTGTAAATACTATAATATATCATAAGATACACTTTTAATATAAATACTATCGTATTTTTAATGTGGGATATATTTACTTTTGTAAGTTACTTAAGTAAATATCTGAAAATTACCTTATATTTACCCCACATCTGTCATTTACAGAGCACAAACATCGCATTTCATTCACATTTGCCTCACTATGTACATCTATTTTACCTTATTAGACAAGAGCATAAAATAAGCTCAAAGGCAATGCACTCATCCATTATTTACATGTTCATTATGCACATTTAAAGAGTAATCTCCATTGTTTATACAGAAGTATTTGCAGTGTCAGGCTTGTGCGCGCGTCATGACGTCATCGCGCCAGTAGTCTCGTGTGTTTACGTGGAGAAACATGGCGGCGGCTGTGACAGCAGCACAGCCCGAATAAACACAGAATAAAGCACACAGCGGATCCCGCCGGTTGACCGTCCGATGCCAGCAGCCTGCGCTCTTTAGGCGGGGGTGTGTTTCAGTCTGTGTGTGTGTTTGTGCCGCTTTTATGACTCTCGTGTGTTCGTGTTTAAGCCGCAGGAACCGCACAGATGATGGAAGACGAGGAGCGACAGAGAAAACTACAGGCCGGCAAAGCCAAGGTGAGATTTGCCCTCATTTTTAACCCGTGTGCTTTCGCCGTGCTTCGGGTTTAAACGCACATTTACCTCATTATCACCGTAGTTTACCTTAAAATTATCAAACGCCCATCTGAGAGTCAGAGCACTGCTGTTATTTTACCTCAGAAAACAGCTCACATATGTTATCTGTCACCTATTTACCTCAGGTTTACCTCACTTCTGTCAATTGCCAAAGAAAGTAACTGACATCTCTAATCTGTTACTTATTTTTACTCTGATTTACCTCACCGTTGATTATACAGCATAATTTACTGCCTGTTGTACCTCACTTGGACTTATATTGACCTCATGGCAGTTGTTTACCTCAGAAAACAACTCGCATCTGTTATCTGTCAGACATTTACCTCCGGTTTACCTCACTTCTGTCAATTATCAAAGATAGGAACTGACATCTGTAATCTGTTACATATCAGGTTTACCTCAACAGTTCACTACACAGCATAATATTAAGCCAATTCTACCACAATTTTACCTCACTTTGACACCTATTTACCTCGGTTAAACCTTACGACTGTTATTTACCTTAGAAAATAACTGATATAAGTAATGTATCACACATTTACCTCAGATTACCTTCTGCAATTATCAATGAAAGTAACTGGCATCTATAACATTACATATTTAACTAAGATTTACTTCACAGGTTGATTACACAGCATAATTTACTGCCTATTGTACAAAAATACTATAATATAGGGCTATATATACTGTGCAGATGTCTTTCACTGATGGTTTTTAATGTATAGGCCAAAATAATACTAATATAGGGCTATATATTCTGTATAGATGTTTTTCACAGATGCTTTTTAATATATAGGCAAAAAATACTACAATATTGGGCTATATATACACTGTGTAGATGACTATACAGCATAATTTACTGCCTATTGTACCTCACTTGGACTTCTATTTACCTCATGACTGTTGTTTACCTCAGAAAACAATTCACATCTGTTATCTGTCACACATTTACCTCCGGTTTACCTCACTTCTGTCAATTATCAAAATTAGGAACTGACATCTGTAATCTTTTACATATCAGATTTACCTCAACATTCACTACACAGCATAATATTTAGCCAAATTTACCACAATTTTACCTCGCTTGACTTATGTTTACCTCGGTTTAACCCACGTCTGTTATTTACCTCAGAAAATAAGCGACAACTATAATCTGTCATATTTCACTGCAGATTTACTTCAGGTTTACCTCACTGTTATCTTTGCAGCATGGTTATACTGCTGGTTTTACCCCACTAAGCCTCATATTACCTCGCAACTGTTATTTAGCTTAGAAAATTAATGACATCTGTAGTCTGTCACACATTTAAACTCATGTTTACCGTCAACTCTACACAGCTACACAGTTACTATAACTGCCTATTTTTACCACAATTTTACTTCACTGTGACTCATATTTACCTCCGTTTAACCTCACAACTGTATTTACCTCGGAAAACAACTGACATCAGTAATCCGTATCTAGATTTACCTCATGATTACCTCACTTTTGACATTTACCTCAAGAAACAGATATGGAATCAAATGCACATTTACCTCAGATAACCTCAGGTTTACCTCACTTTTACACCATAATATACAGCTTTATTTCTACCACAATTGTACCTCAGTTTGCCTCATTTGAACTCATGACCTCTGTAATCTATAACACATTTACTTATATTAACCACCAGGCTTACTGCTGTTGTCATTTACCTAAAAACTATTTAAAAAAGACTATTTACATCACCTCATATATCAAAGTCTTGCCCTATTGCTCTTATTTATTTACCTCAGAAATAACTAATAACTCATTTTCAGATCTATACACATTTACCTCACATTTACCTCAGTTTACTTCACTGTTGTCTTGACAGCATAATATTATGCCTCATATTTACCTGCATTGTACATCACTTTGTCTGGTATTTACCCCAATTTACCTCACGTCTGTCATTTACAATTAGAAAACAACTGAGACAATTTACACTTCCTCATGTTTACCTCAATTATACCTCTTTTTGCCCCATATTAATCACAATTTACCTCAATTTTACCCCATTTCTGTAGTTTACTTCACTGTTGTCTTGACAGCATAATATTATACCTCATATTTACCTGCATTGTACATCACTTTGTCTGATATTTACCCCAATTTACCTCACGTTTGTCATTTACATTAGAAAACAACTGAGACAATTTCCGCTGCCTCATGTTTACCTTAATTATACCTCCTTTTGCCTTATATTTACCCATATTTATTACATATTTACCTCAATTTTACCCCATTGCTGTTTTAGTTTAGATTAGATTCAACTTCTGATCTAATCTAAAACAGCAATGGTGTAAAATTGAGGTAAATATGTGATAAATATGGGTAAATATGAGTGAAGTACTTACTCTATGAAGTAACAGACGTCTGCAATATGACTCACATTTATCTCCTGATTATTTAATCAAATAATTTGTTCATCAAAATAGCGGAGGGTGCTCATCAACCAATCAGAATCAAGCATTTCACAGCGCTGTAGTATAAGACGAGATAATGTGGCGTCAGTGCGAATCTGGCTGCTGTTACAGGTTTACTGTAAAGCCAGTTTCTGTTGTCAAACATGTGGATGGGCTTGTGAGACTGGATTTTCTAGCCAGGATATGTTCTGTGCTTCACATTTCTGCATATGAACAGATTTCAGGTCGCTGTAACCTGTGCTGGGATTGAGTAAAGAATGACGCATGATGATATTCAAGTGGAGTCTGCAGTCAAGGCTGAAGTGCGTTATTATGCACAACATGTGCTTCACTGTTCTTGTCACTGGGAGACCATGGCAGTTTTATATATTTATTTATTTTTGCCAGCTTTATTTTCATTTTACTTACATTTTTTGTCTGTCTGTTTATTTTTAAATCTTTGAATAAATATGCACACTTTTTTTTAAGGTTACCTATATAAGTAATTAAAAAAACCTTTATA
This sequence comes from Danio aesculapii, assembly GCF_903798145.1. Classification (NCBI taxonomy): domain Eukaryota; kingdom Metazoa; phylum Chordata; class Actinopteri; order Cypriniformes; family Danionidae; genus Danio; species Danio aesculapii. The sequence continues at coordinate 530,373 of NC_079453.1, forward strand.
TAAATTTAAAATGAAAAAGTATAGGACATGTTTGCTTGGAATCTGTAGCTGAATTAAAATAAGGTGATTTAAATAATATATATGTATTTAATCTATTTTAATTTATTTATATATATATATATATGTAATTCATTTATATTGCTATCTAAAATAAGGCTTAAGCTATTTTATCAGATGAATAAATACAATTAATATTAAATATAACTAATATACATAAAAAAGCCATTCATTTGATGGTGCATTTCTATTTTTAATCCTTTAAAACTAAAATAACCTTTAATTAATTAATTAAGTTATTTAACAAAACCTTAGTATGTTCACACTTCTCTGTTGGTTAACTGTGGGCTGTAATTCTATTAAACAAAATACTTTAAACCAGTATTTTCCATATTTTATATATATTTCAATGCTTTATCAATCTAATTAGTTTTTATAATAATTAATTTAATAATTATCATTTTATAAATTCATAGAGCTGAGATTCATGGAGGTTTCTGTATTGCAGTAATGTCCAGGTGTTAAACTGCATGTATATTGATAAACTCTTATTGTTTGAGCATTAGTATCATCACGTTTCTGTTAAACACACTGGCCTCTTCAGGGCGTGATAACACTACCTTGTTATTTTATAAATAGAGCAGATTCCTTGTCTAAAAATACCCCAAGTCTGAATCAGCGTCGAGATCGTGACCCCTTGGTTCTCGCACGCTCACTAGGAAGTGAGCATATGTGAGTGAGGTCACTTGTGCTGACCTCCAGAGAGCCGTCTGTCTAATTCCTGCTGACAGTTTCAGGTGACGGCTCTGGGTTCGTCCTGTACAAACAAGATGTCTTCTAGATCCATCTGTACATCTCACACTTTCAGACTTCACAATGGAGAGATGTTTACAGTTTGCTTACATCTGCTGGACATCTGCTTTTGGGCTGAATATCAAAATGACAAATATAAAAAAACAAGATAATTGCACTCAAGGACCTAATGGAAATATGTGCCTCCATTTTTTCCAAAATGTAAACAATATTTTTCATTGCATTATTTAGATGACAAACCCACTAGAAGGTGCTGTCTACATTTTTGCAAATCTGAAATACATTACTTAGAACATGTTTGTTGTACGTTTCAGATGACAAATCCTCTAGATGGCGCTGTCTACATTTTTGTGAATTTCAAATATGTTTCTTGGGGTAAATGTTATTGTACATTCCAGATAACGAATCCACTAGAGGCAGCTATTGACATTTTTTAAAACGTAAAAATCTATCTCTTCGTTTGTTTAGTTGCACATTTCAAATAAATCCATTAGAAGGTGCTGTCTACATTTTTAAAAATCTGCAATATGTTACTTAGAGCATGTTTGTTGTACATTTCAGATGACAAATCCAGTAGAGGGCGCTGTCTACATTTTTGTGAATCTGAAATAAATTACTTAGGATACGCTTCATTGCACGTTTCAGATAACACATCCACTAGAGGGCGCTGTCCACATATTAGGACATTTCAAATATGTTATTTATGGTATGTTTTGTTGTACGTTTCATGACAAGACAAGCTGTCTGTGTATTTACAAGTTACGTTTTGTTGCATATTTGAGATGACTAATCCACTAGGGGGCGCTGTCTAAATTTTTGTGAATTTCTAGTGCATTACTTTGGGTAAATGTTGTTGTACATTTCAGAAGACAAATGCCCTAGAGGCCCCTATCGTTGTTTTTATAAAGGGTAAAAATGCATCGCTTCATGTATATTTAGTTGTGCATTTTAGATAATCCACTAGAGGGTGCTGTCTACATTTTTGAAAATCTGAAATGCATTACGTGGGCTTGTTTTGTTCTACGTTTCAGATACAAAGTGCACTGCAAGAACATATTTTTATCTTGACTTTACATTACTTTTGGATTTACGTCTCTTTTGGTATAAAAAAAGTTGGACATATAGGTGACGCAGTCTTATTTGATTTAAAATCATAGACTTAAGTTGTTTTTGTGGTATTTATATGGTGTTGTGCAAAGTACTGCATGAAATAATCCTTTATTCATCAATAAAATCTCCCTGTAAATATCATTAGTGTGAAAAGGAACAAAAGTTGTTGTCGTCACACTGCCCCCTAGTGTTCATTTTACCTTCAAACTGCAGTCAAACTTATGTTGAGGTACGTTTTTGCAAAGGTGTAGGCTGAAGCACGTATTTTCAGTGAGCCTGTGTTGGATAATTGCTTTCTGCAGAAACTTTCTACAGGTTTACTTGAGCTAGAATTAAATCTGAATCAAACTGATTGTCATCTTGACCTCTGCTCAAGGCTAACGCTTCACCACTGCTAACCGCACAGCTCAACACTCGCTTTTACCTTGTGAATGTCTGGAGGCTCTGAATAAAGACGGATGGGTGTGATGGAAAAAGATGATTCAGAGTGATTCATAATTTCTTTTGTAAACATCTGAGCGAATGCGAACAAAAGCTGAAAGCTCATTTACGTAAAATAGTGTCGCAGCACAGCAGAAATAAATCGCAAGCACTGATTGTGTGGTGAAATATTAAAGCCTTGGTGTCTGTGAGGCTTTTTCTAGCTGGAAAAATCTCAGTTTATTTCAGTTATTGATGAAGAAGTGCATAGTCTGATGTGCATATGAGTTATCAGTGCAAAAGAAAAACATGTAGGACTGAATAAATCATAACGCAGATCTTGTGTTGTGAGTATTTCTGTAGTAAAGAAAGGCATTTTACAAGCTAACTTGTCAAATTGAGCATAATTCGCTATTTATAATGCATCTGTGTGAGTGTTGCGTCAAAATCAATAGTTTTTGAAAACCTATTAATCAGTGTTTATATTATATTTCTACATTTTCAATCATACATTTGCCCTGAAGTTCTGAGTAAAGTAAGAATTATGATCACATCTGAATGAGCACATTAGAGAGTATATACTTTAAAATGTAAAACATAATTTGTTCTTTATATGTGATGTATAAAAACTATTGATCGATTACATATACAGTAATGGTACTTTATCTTGATTATATAATGTTATCAGAATATGAGGTTACTACAATTGTCATGTGCTTTTTGTCTTATCCTCTAACCCTAATCTGAGTATCTGAATGTTGCGCAGTGATGTTAAATGTTTGCACATCACAGATAGACGTTGCGTCCCAGATGACACACTATACTCTTAAAGGCATTCATTGTATAGCCGTATAACCGTATTCACCTTCAGGTGGTGACATAATCACCTACATATGAGAACTTTGCTGTCACAAACCAAAATAAATAAAGAAATCCAACCTCCACACCAGGTAGCTCCTCCCCTTCATCAGTAGCTCCTCCCCTTCATCAGTAGCTCTCCCCCTTCATCAATAGATTTTCCCCTTTAATCAGTAACCCCTCATCTTCATAGATAGCTCCTCCCCTTCATCAGTAACCCAACCTCTTCATAAATTACCCCTCTTCTTCGCAAGTAGCTTCTCCCCTTTATAGATGGCCTCTCCCTTCATCAGTCCCCTTGCCTCTTCATAGATAGCTCCTCCCCTTCAGCAGTATTCCCTCCCCTTGATCAGTAACCCCGCCAATTCACAGATAGCCCCTCCTATTTGCAAGTAGCTCCTCCCCTCCATTAGTAGCTTCTCCTCTTCATTAGTATCCCTCCCCTTCATCAGTAACCCCTCCTCTTCATGGATAGCTACCCCCCTTTTTTCAGTAACCCAGCCTCTTCATAGATAGCCCCTCTTCTTCGCAAATAGCTCCTCCCCTTCCTAAGTATCCCCTCCCCTTTATAGACGTCCTCTCCCTTCATCAGTACCCCTGCCTCTTCATAGATAGCTCCTCCCCTTCAGCAGTATTCCCTCCCCTTGATCAGTAACAGATAGCCCCTCCTATTTCTAAGTAGCTCCTCCCCTTCATTAGTAGCTTCTCCTCTTCATTAATATCCCTCCCCTTCATCAGTAACCCCTCCTCTTCATAGATAGCTGCTCCTCTTCATCAGTAACCCCTCCTCTTCATAGATAGCTCCTACCCTTCATCAGTAACCCCGCCTCTTCACAGATAGCCCCTCCTCTTTGCAACTAGCTCCTCTTCTTCAGAAGTAGCACCTCCCCTTTATAGACGGCCTCTCCCTTCATCAGGATCTCCTCCCTTCATCAGTAACCCCTCCTCTTCATAGATAGCTCCTCACCTTCAGCAATATTCCCTCGCCTTGATCATTAACCCCGCCTCTTCACAAGTACCTCCTTTTCTTCAGAAGTAGCCCCGTCTTTTTATAGACAGCCTTTCCTCTTCATAAGTGTCCCCTTTCCTCCTTCAGTAACCTCGCCTCTTCATAGATAGCTCCTCCCCTTCATTAGTAGCTCCTCCTCTTCTTTAGATTTTTTTCATTTTCAGTGTGAGCGCATGACTTATACTATTTATTTTACAAAATAGTGTAGAATAGTGCACAAGTATGCGATTTGGGATGCACCAAGAGTGCATGTGTGTACTGCTGAGCTGTTGTCTGACCTCTGACCCCCCCCGGGCTCTGTGCGTCCTGACGGAGACGCTTCAGCTCATGTGTTGGCTCAGATGATCTGCTGTTTGTGTTTTCAGCACAGATCGGCTGGTGTTCAGAGCAGCTGTCAGCATGTGCTGTTTTCATGCCAGTGTCATCATTAGCCCACGGCTCTCAGTGCAAAAACAGACGTTCAATTAGCAGACTGCAGGAGCATTAGCATTCACAATGATCTAACATTGCAAAATACATTTCTGCTCCCTGTTTATCTTTTCTCTCTACGTGAAAAGTGTTCATTATTATTATTTATTTATTTGATTAACCCTTTAACAGTCACCGATAGCAGGATGCTTAAGTTTACTTCACTATATTGCCAAAATCCTAATCTAATAATGACAAACTATATATCGTTAGAAATGTCTAAGTGTTCTGAGCACATATTTTATCGCTGTTTTTTGTTATGTAAGAAGAGTAAGAGAATAAAATCCATTTACTGTCACCTACATTTGTGGTTAAATATTTAAACCATAATATTATAGTTTAAGCATGAAGCTATGACAGTATATCATTTGAAAGCTTAAAATGTCTAGTTTTCATATCATATGACTGATATATATATATTTTTATAATTTTTGGGGGGGGGTTTTCAACTTATTGGATAGGAAAGTAGAGAGAACTGACAGGAAAGCAAGGGGAGCAGAGAGAGGGGAAGGATCGGCATAGGACCGCGAGGCGGAATCGAACTCAGGTCGCCGTGAGCACCAGAGTGCATGTGTCGACGCACTAACCACTACACCACTGGCGCGGACTCGTATGACTGATTTTTTGATAGATAATAATGAGCAAGTTATTTATTTATTTGCAACAACGAAACTCACCAGAGTCGTTTAGTATTACTTTGCTACAGCAATGCACATTTAAAATTTAGATGTTTTTTTTATGGCTAACTTCTAATCAAATACCACCAAACTACCCATTCTACTTGAAAACAATTCAGTCTACATTACTAATAATGTCAAAAGCATAACCAAATATGGTTCATATTACTCAAAACACAGGGGGCGCTCTTGCATGGTCATTAATAGAACCTGGAGTTCACCTGCTCGTCATGCCTGGTACTGCGGCCAAACAAAATCTCACTGAAAGTAATTAGTTCAGATAATTAGCTTATATTTTATGTCAATGCTAAAACATGTTTTGTAAAATACATATCTTATGTATTATAATAGCATATACATTTACTGTTTTACAATTTTCATAAACGCACATCACTTTTGTTTATTAAACTATTCGAACTTCATTTATACTAAACAAAAATGGTCATAAAAGTCAAGCCTAAAGAAATGTATTTAAAGTGAAACTGAAACGAGCAGCGGCGACGCGGTCGCGCAGTAGGTAGTGCTGTCGCCTCACAGCAAGAAGGTTGCTGGTTCGAACCTCGGCTGGGTTAGTTGGTGTTTCTGTGTGGAGTTTGCATGTTCTCCCCGCGTTCACGTGGGTTTCCTCCGGTTGCTCCGGTTTCCCTCACAGTCCAAACACATAGGGGAACTGGGTAGGCTAAATTGTCCGTAGTGTATGTGTGTGAATGAGTGTGTATGGATGTTTCCCAGAGATAGGTTGCAGCTGGAAGGGCATCGCTGTGGAAAACGTATGCTGGAATAGTTGGCGGTTGAATTAATGAATGAAATAAGCTGTCTAGGTATTTACAAGTTACGCTTTGTTGCATATTTGAGATGACTAATCCACTAGGGGGCGCTGTCTACGTTTTTTGTGAATTTCAAATACATTACTTTAGGGTCAATTTTGTTGTACATTTCAGAAGACAAATTCACTAGAGGCCACTGCTGTCATTTTTATAAAGCGTAAAAATGCATCGTTTCGTGTATATTTAGCTGCACATTTCAGTTAAATCCACTAGAGGGTGCTGTCTACATTTTTGAAAATCTGAAATGTTACTTAGAGCATTAGGGATGTCACGATTCGGTACGATTCACGATACTAATATCACGATTCACCTGACTCATGATTCGGTACGATTCACGATACTAATATCACGATTCACCTGACTCACGATTCGGTACGATTCACGATACTAATATCACGATTCACCTGACTCACGATTCGGTACGAATTACGATACTAATATCACGATTCATGATTTAGTCACAATATTTTTATTTTATTTGAGACAAATTTAAGTTGAACTAAGAGCCCTTTTGTTTTTCTCATACTATTATTTATTTATTTATTATTATTTTTTTTTTTACAATCTTATATCTTTTATATCTTTTCAGAGGTGTCCCTCTGCTCCTGTACATCAATACTGATTATAATATATAACATATGATATAATAAGCAAATTATTAAAATATGCATAAATTAAATTGAAAAAGAGAGGGAAAAGGGGAACAATCGCCAACCACCTCCACCTGACACCTGCCTAATAGTTCCTATAGTCTTGAACACCTTGATTAGTTGATCAGCTGTGTTTGATTTGGGTTGGAGCAGAACTGCAGAGCTGCAGCCCTCCAGGAATCCAGTTTAAGACTTGTGCTGTGGAGCATGTTTGTTGTACGTTTCAGATAGTAGATCCACTAGAGGGCGTTGTCTACATTGTGAATCTAAAATAAAACACTAAGGGTACGCTTCATTGCACGTTTCAGATGAGAAATCCTCTTGATTTGCACAGTTATTGAGATTTATATTGATGATAATTCACAGCCTTTTCCAAATGATAAAGAAAATAACATATTTAGAAAAATGTTGAGGTGCGTTAACTCTTATTGTGTAACGTGTGCAGTGTTTTGTGCTAAAAGCTGAACCTGTTGCTTTAGTTTATGAGTTACTGAGTAATGAAGGAGGCTAATGCATTTATCTGGATGTTCATTCATGCTAATCAGTTTTAAAGCATTATTAGATTACAACTGAAGCCTGCTGATTAGCATGCTAATGCAAAGCGTGGCCTTGAAGAGTGTGTGTGCGTGCGTGTGTGTGTCCGGCTGCTGTTTAACTCCAGGTTTGATCTGTTATGTAAAATCAATTGTTCCAAATCTGGCGTGATGAAAGAGTTTCAGCCAGATATGAGGGGGTTAGAGTGTGTGTGTGTGTGTGTGTGTGTGTGTGTGTGTGTGTGTGTGTGTAGGAAAGAGTGTGAGAGAGAGCACCTGTGAGCATGTGTGTGTGTGTGTGTATGAAAGAGTGTGTATTTATGAAAGAGAGCGAGAGGGTGTGTGTGTATATGATTTTGTGTTTGAGTGTGATTGTCTGTGTGTGTGTTTGAGTGTATGTGTGTTTGTGAATGTGATTGTCTGAGTGTGTGTGTGTGTGTTTGTTTAAAAGTGTGTGTTTGTGTGTATGTGTGTTTGTGAATGTGATTGTGTGTGTGTGTGTGTTTGTTTAAAAGTGTGTGTGTGTTTGTGTGTATGTGTGTTTGTGAATGTTATTGTGTGTGTGTGTGTGTGTGTGTGTGTGTGTGTTTGTTTAAAAGTGTGTGTGTTTGAGTGTATGTGTGTTTGTGAATGTGATTGTCTGAGTGTGTGTGTGTGTTTGTTTAAAAGTGTGTGTTTGTGTGTATGTGTGTTTGTGAATGTGATTGTGTGTGTGTGTGTGTGTTTGTTTAAAAGTGTGTGCGTGTGTGTGTTTGTGTGTATGTGTGTTTGTGAATGTGATTGTGTGTATGTGTGTGTGTGTGTGTGTGTGTTTGTTTAAAAGTGTGTGTGTTTGAGTGTATGTGTGTTTGTGAATGTGATTGTCTGTCTGTTTGTGTGTGTGGGTTTGAAAGAGTTTGTGTGTGTGTATGATTTTGTGTTTGAGTGTGTGTGTGTGTGTGTGTTTGTGTATGATTTTGTGTTTGTGTGAGAGTATGTTTATTTGTTTGCATTTGTGAGTGACTGTGTATATGTGTGTATGTGTTTGAAAGTGTGTGTGTGTGTGTGTGTGATACACACACACACTGATCAATAGTCTGCTGTATAATGGTCTGGGCTGATAAACACCGTCAGTGTCGCTCCACAGAAATGACAATAAAGTGAAGCGGCTTCATAATTAAAACCTCCTCCACACTCCACTGTCATGATCTTAATTAGCAGCAGCGCTCGCTCAGACTCTCTCTCTCTCTCTCTCTCTCTCTCTCTCTCTCTCTCTCTTCCCTGCAAACTTGTACATTTAGTTTCTCAGGATTCACAGATCAATCAAAACACCAGCATTTATTTAAAATAGAAATCTTTTATACCATAAAATGTGTTCTTGCTCGTGTGTGTGTGTGTGTGTGTGTGTGTGTGTGTGTGTGTGTGTGTGTGTGTGTGTGTGTGTGTGTGTGTGGTGTGTGAATCTAGTAAATGCACACTGTGTGGACTAGCGTTTTTTCTGTTGTTGCGTGTGCCGAGCTGTTTTCAGACCTGTGTTTCTCCAAATAGGCCAATCGGGTGTCAGCAGGAGACGGTCACTTCAGGGAGCTGATTAGATGACGCTCAGATTAATGCCAGCCTTTGTGTGGAAAAACAAATTGCATTTAATTTCAAGCTGCGCCGTTGCTTCTCCTCCTGCCAGCGCTCTCCAGATCTGCTCTTTTAGACTAGAAATGCACTTCAGTTTTTCACAGAATGCTGAAAGAGTCTGCTGAGTTTTATTTACAGCAGAGATTATATGTTAAAGGTCACAGTTTACACTCAGGTCACACTAGAGTTACTCGTGGTATTGTAAGAACATTGTTGATGTAAAACACAATTTAATTTTGAATTATTAATATATTTTCACATTAAAAAAAAAATCTTATTTAATATTAAATGAATATAATTTATTTACTTATTTATTTATTATTATTAAATATTAAATGTATTATTCATTATTTTAATTGTTTGTTTGTTTGTTTGTTTAATATATAGGTAAATATTAAATAAATATATTATTTTTATTTGTATGTTTATTTATTTAGTTAGTTTGTTCTGTTTAATGTTATGAGACAACACAACTAATCTGGAGAGACTTGTTTTTAAATGCAAATCTTTTAATAAATTCTACAACTTTTAAAGTAAATCGTTCATATTCTTATAATTATTTTTTTAGTTTGCTTTTTATTTATTTATTTATTTAATTTATTATTAATTATTAAATAACATAGTCTTTATTATATTTATTTATTTTATAAAATTTTTTATATTAAATATTAAATGCATTATTCTTTATTTTTAGTTGTTTGTTTAATATTTATTGGTAAATATTTAATAAATGTATTATTTTATTTGTTTATTTAGATTCTTATTAGTTTCTTCTTTTTAATTTTATGAGACAACACATCTAATCTGGAGAGACTTATATATTCTTATACATATTATATATAATTATTTTATTAGTTTGCTTTTTATTTATTTATTTAATTTATTATTAATTATTAAATTATGTAGTATTTGTTATATTTATTTATTTGATTAAAAATAATTTTAATTTAATATTTTTTAAATTAATATTTTTTTTATTTAATATTTAAATACAATTTAATATTAAATATTAAATGTATTATTTATCATTTTTATTTATTTTGTTTGTTTAATATTTATTATTAAGTGTCAGCTGAGTTTTATTTACACCAGAATTAGAATTATAGGTCACATTTTCTTTTAAAAATTTATTTATTTATTATATTTATTTATGTAATATCTATAATTAAATATTAAATACATTTATTATGTTTCCTAGTGATGGGTTGCGGCTGAAAGGGCATCTGCTGCGTAAAGCATATGCTGGATAAGTTGGCGGTTCATTCCGCGGTGGCGACCCTAGATTAATAAAGGGATGAAGCTGAAAAGAAAATGAATGAATTAATTTATTATTCTTTTTTTATTTGTTTGATTTTTGTTTAATGTTTATAAATGTATTATTTTTATTAGTTTGTTTGTTTGTTTTCTTTAGTTAGTTAACTAGTTGGGTAGTTAATTAGCTTCTTCTTCCTTAGCAGAAACAAAAAGTACTCTAAAACCAATGGCTAGTGTTGAACAGAAGAAACTCAAACAGGTTTTCATCAAATGAAGCATGAGTAAATGATGACTTGTTTATTTTTGGGTGAACTAACCCTCTAATGCTGCTTCAGGTAAAGCATCATGCAGATTAGTTTTCATTTGTTGTCATGGTCTGTGTAGGATTATAGTGCAGTGTCACAGGAGAATGTTTACTGTTCTCTCTGCTCATTAGAGCTCGTTTACTGGTCTGGACGAGCATTAGCGCTAATGCCCCTTTTGCTCGTTTAAATAAATAATGTAATAGCCATATTTGGGATTCCTGCTCGGTTGCCATGGTGACCAGGGTTTCGTTTCGGCTGCGGTTCGGCTCGGCGCTAAGAGGTTTTCTGGGAAATCTGAAATGAGTGTTGAAGAGAGGGGGTTTCTGGGTAAAATGTCAAGATGTTCAGATGCAGACTGATTCGTCAAGCTCTTTGATCTGATCTGTGCAGCTGCAATAATTTATGAAGCTTCACATGTACATTATGTAACTGTTGGTATGTTCAGATCTTTGGAAATGCATGGATTATTAATAAATGAAATTAAATGTTAATCATATGCTAAATAAATGCATAATTTAGATTCTTTTCATTCATATTTTGTTAATATAAGCTTAAAAATCATATAGTAAGATATTTTCAGATGCACTCAATGTGTTTTTTTTCAAATAATATAGAAAAATATATAGAAAATGTATAGAAAATATATAGAAATTATTGTTTATAATTTTTTTTTTATAGAAAAAATATTTAATTAAAGAGAATATTAATAACAAAAACAAAAAAATACTGCATAAAATAAAACAAACTCTCTCAAACTATTCTCTCTCTCTCAGTGCCAAATGGCTGTATCTCGGCACTGCTGGGAGATGTTCGTTGCCTTACGCCCCATTCACACGAGGCGTCAGGTTCAACGCTTCCCATTCACTTTGAATAGGTGACGTCAGGCGTTGCCGAACTGCATTGTGGATCCGTCGGTGCCGCTTCAGAGGCGTTGCTCGCTGCAGAAGTTGAGACTTGCTCAACTTTTTAAGCATTGACAGAGGCGTCAGCCAATCAGATCGCAAGTACACCACCTCAGGCAGTGGCCTATTGCTGACTAATTTCATTGGCTGACGCTGCTATGACCATCGCGTCAGCCCCATCTTCAGACATGCCCTCTGTCAAGCGTTGACGCTGAAGCCCTGTGTGAGCAGTGCTGATACACAGTGTGATGAGTGTGATATTGCCTTTATTTATACAAGTATGCCGTCGAACTGTTGTATAAAGAAGAAAATCAAACACGGAGAGTCTGAAAACCCTTTTGTATGAGGAACTACTTTCTTCCGCCATTCATTCACATCTGCAGCTGACGTCAGAACAGCAGAAACCGCTGCTACTTCACCAACATCACTGTTGAGCTAGTGTTGGAGTGATTCTCTAGTGTAATGTCTACAGTGATGACAAAGCAGCTGATTTTGCAGACATTTCAAGATTATAAGACTGAACAGCATGAAATGCCATCAATCTACAGAGATATCCCAGTATTTCTTTGTTGCAGTCGGGATTTCACCAAGATTAACCCTGAAAAAGCCAAAGCAAAGCAAACACTACTGGATAACTGTGGTGTAAATACAGCACTACAACATGCGAAAGAAACAGATTGACTTTAGACTGGCACTTACCTGATTTATAATTATTTTGTTGAGCTCTAGTTTGAAATTTACATTGAGAAAATGGAGCTTTTCTCCCTCTAAGGACTTATGCTGCCTCTGTCGCCATCTTGTGGCGGAACGTCAACAGTCAATTTATTTGACAGGCTGATGGCTGCTGATGCGCTGAATCTCCAAAAGTATGCAAATCTATTTACAGGCTCTGTCCTTATAAATGAACGGCATAATTGCAATCTAAACGACTACATCTCAGCTAAAAAAGCCTCAGAAGTTCACCATGTTGTCCAACAGATGCAATATTTGTCAAACTGTAGTGAGTTTATTCATCTGCTTGGCTCTCTGTGTGGGCGGAGTAATACACAAGGGTGAAGAGGCTGTATGAGTGCTGAAATTACAGAATATCACACACGCTCAGCCAATCAGATTCGAGAACCAGACACAACTGTTGTATAAATACGTGTGTGTGTGTGTGTGTGTGTGTAAATACCTCTTTTGCACAATTTCTTGCACCATAAAATACGTGTCTGTGTTTTATTATTAGTATAGAAAGGTTATTTGTGTCGTTTAAGCATGTGACTACACATGTATAGTTAGATTAGATTATAATTATAGTTTTAAAACCGCTCTCACGTCCAGTGTTGTTCATATTTCTTTTAATATTTATTTATATTACATCATGCTTCTGCGAGACACCTCATTTAGTTTGTCTCTGTATAATGACAAAGTAATGACAGTGTCCGTCTGTGCATATTAATGAGGCAGATGTCCGTCTTACTGCACGCCGGCGTCTGTGCTGTTAATCTGCTGAGGTGAAGAATTGCAGGATTTACTGCTGCTGTTATTTAGTTCAGCGAGGATCAACAGTCGGCCATGATTCGCCTCAGCTTCTCCAGACTCTGCCGCTTTACTGTGCGTCCCGTTTACACCGCGACTGTTGTGTTTTTGTGGCCTGTGTGTGTTTGTATCACTCATCTGTGTGTGTGTGTGTGCGCAGCTGGCCGAGTACCGACAGAGGAAAGCTCAATCTGATGGACAGAAGAAGAAGAAGAAAAAGAGGAAGCCGGAGCTGGAGCCAACTGAGGGAGAGTCTGCGAATACGGTGTTTTCTGTCTCCAAAACTCTGCGCAGTGGAGAAACCGTCACTCATGACCAGACGTACACCATCGAGGTGAGCAGTTACTATACACTCACACACTTCACTATTAGCTTACGTGAGTTAAAGGTGACCTATAATCAGGGTGCAAGTTACAAGGGAGTTTGGGGGGGATTGACCACACAATTAATGCTTGATCCCCCCTGGAAGGACGACAAAACAACATGTATGGGGTCTGTCCTTTAAATAGTGAGAAATAGTTTGCTCTTATCTCTAATATTAAATAATAATATTAATAATAACTAATAGATAATATAAACACATTTGAGCACCCCTGTAACGGTTCATACCATTGTAAATGCATAATCAATCAGTCTATGTGAGAGAATAAAGTCTTAAACCAGCAGATCTAGAGCACCGATGGACACGGTAACCATTCTCAAGACACTTTTCTCCTAAAATAGCTGTTTGTTTCTACGTATAGGCTGAGAGTAAAGTCAAATTAGCTGCATAGTTTGTATAGTTTGACCCATAGTAACCTCTGAAACAGCTAATCAGACGATACTGGAGGTCAGGATACACTAAATATGCCACAATACTGAAAACTTATGCAGTTTTTATTAATAATTTAGATGTAATTTAAATAAATGCATACGTTTGATTCACTGAAGCATTACACAAACTAACATTACTGTTGATTTTGACCCTCCTGATTGTCAATGTCTAATTGGCTCCCTGCCTATAATACCTATTAAAACAGAAAGAGGATATTCAATGGAAGATGATAATGTCTAGAGTAGGCATGGGCTGGTTTAAGACTCCGTATGATAACCTAAGATGAAAATGTGATGGTTTCATGGATTACTGCTCTAAAATATGTTCATTTTAAATGTCTGGGTGAAAAATTTACTGATAAATTATTCATTTTTGAATGCATTAATTAATCAAACAATAATAAAAGTAATAATAATAATGATAATAATGATAAAGCAATACTCGAATAGCAAATATTTACAACACAAAAAACAGTTTTTATATTAATCTTCGTTAATCTTTGCAACCTTCCAGCTGCAACACATCACTGGGAAACACCCATACAGACTCATTCACACACACACACTCTCATTCACTACGGCCAATTTAGTTGATCAATTCCCCTATAGCGCATGTGTTTGGACTGTGGGGGAAACCGGAGCACCCGGAGGAAACCCACACCAACACGGGGAGAACATGCAAACTCCACACAGAAACACACACTGACCCAGCCGGGACTTGAACCAGTGACCTTCTTGCTGTGAGGCGATTGTGCTACCCGTTACCCACCGTGCTATCACTAGTAACTGTAGTTAAATTAAATAATTTCATATTAAATAGTTTATTTATTTATTTATTTGTTTATTTACTTACTAACTTGTAC
>NC_079453.1:550000-575000 GCF_903798145.1 Danio aesculapii
CGATTGGCCCAAATGCTTAACATGTATCATTATTATAATTATCAATCATCATTATTATTATTATTATTATTATTGTTGTCATCAACAGCAGCATTATATTCACATCTTGCAAGAGATAAAAGCTGCCAGCATGCAAAAACAATACATATAAAAAAAAAAAAAAAAAAAAAAAAAAAAAAAACCTGACCGGCCCACATTTTAAAACTGCTCCGGCCCTTCTGGCATTTGCCAGAATTGCCAGACGGCCAGTCCGCCCCTGTGTGTGTGTGTGTGTGTGTGTGTGTGTGTGTGTGTGTGTGTGTGTGTGTGTGTGTGTGTGTGTGTGTGTGTGTGTGTGTGTGTATATATATATATATGTCCGTGTGTGTATGTATGTCTGTGTGTGTATATGTGTGTGTGTGTGTGTGTGTGTGTGTGTGTGTGTGTGTGTATATGTATGTATGTCTGTGTGTGTATATGTGTGTGTGTGTGCAGATGTAGGTCAGCTCTCCTCATCAGTGTAATTAGCCGTGATGATCTCCACAATAGAGCTCTCAGAACAGCAGCAGCAGTTTTAATACCTGAAGCGTCTCTCAGGATCGTCCTCATCTCCTTTTCTGACCCATTAACACACAAATGTAGGAATTCTTGGCGCCCGCGTCCTCATTCTCTGCTCTGTTTGTTTCCAGCCGGAGAGTGAAGTGTCCACCACCGCTGAGGACTGCTCATCTGAGGTAATAATGCTGATTTACTCTGCTTTACTGTGATCGCTGACTCTGTGTGCATTGATGAAGCACAACAGACAAACACAGAAACCTTCATCATCTGCAGGGTTGCCAGATTTTCAATCACAACGAGCCCAATAATATCAAAATAAGCAATCGCCCATTCATAAATTGCTGATTTTACATTACTATATGCGTTATACATGGCTATAATAGAGAAATATATGAGAATAATAATAATATTGTTGTATTATCATGATAAATAATGTTATAATAACAGTTAAGGATTATTTCAAGTCCACATTAACCGGAAGTTGCTGCAGGCTTGTGTTTCAGTATGATAATGTATTCACTAGTGAAATCGAATATTGAGTAGGGGGCGGGGTTTATTTGTATATTTAATTAAATCACAGTTTCTCCTTTATTTTTCTATTCAAACTATAATAGTTTATTCTTATTTTGTTCTCAAATTTTCTAAATTAAATGTTATTTTGACATTTTGCACGTTTTGTTTTTTATATAAAAGCTTCTTTATTTATGTTTTCTTCTCAATTTATCAATAACTAATATTTGTTTTTGTTTATTTAAATTAATATATATAAAAATAAATTAATAAGTATAATTTCTAAAATTTTGCTACATTTTTATATGTTAATTTATTAATATTTTCTCCTAATTTTCAATTATTAAAATTTTTGTATTCATTTATTTTTCATTAAGCACAATTTCTTCTCCAGTTGTCTTTACAAAACTTTATTTATTTACTTATTTATTTATTTGTATTTTTCTAAAAAATGTTCAATAATAAATAATAATAATTATTATTCACATTAGGCAATTCTTTTCTTCCAGTTATCAATGAAATAAGTCTTCATTTTTACGTTAATATATATTTGCTGTGTTTGTAAAGTTGTTTTATTTGTGTCTCTGCATTTAACGTGTCAGTTTTGTTGTGTATTTACATATTTTAATTTTTAATAAAACTAAATAAATAAAATGATAAAAATTAATTAATAAAATATATAATAATGTTCTGAAAACAATAAAGAACTATAAATGTAATAATGATAATAATAATAAACTGATAAAGCGGTTTTCACACTTGTTTTGGAGCATGTGCATTGTGTGTGACGTGTGCTGTTGTGAACTGACAGGTGAATGGTTTCCATCAGCGGAGTGACTGTGACCCTGCGTCCTCACTGATCGGGGTACAGTCTCTACTGTGTTTACTTTACTCGATCGGCCCGTTTCTCTCTCTCTCTCCGCTAACTCACTAATCTCACGTTTCCTCCTGATTCACTGAACATTCTAATGCTAACGCTAACACTGAGCCTCAATTCACCACATCAGCAGGGCAAAAGAGGCTACTTGGCATTTTCTCATGTTTATATTGTGTTGCTGGTGTTTAACCAATGACATGCTCAAGCTAAATGACTGCCAATCTTCAACGCTTTGGTGCACAGATTTAAGCAACATTTTAGAGGAGGTTTCCTGCTGATCTGTGAGCTTCCCTGACGAGATGAGCATGACAATCGCAGCTTTGCAATTTAAAGGGGCAGTTCACCCAAAAATGTAAAAAAATGTATTTATTTATTTATCAGGATTCCCATTAGCCACTACCAAGGTAGTGGCTATTCTTCCTGGGGTCCTTCAAAGTCTCCTTCAGATGTTACAAACTATTGTTGAACACATAAAAAGATATTTCGAGGACTGCTGGAAACCTGTAACCATTCACATCCATAGAGGAAAAAAGCAAATGCTATGGAAATCAATGGTTTTCAAAGTCAAAGAGGTTTCCAACATTTTTCAAAGTATCTTCTTTTGGGTTTAACAGCAGAGAATACCTGAAACTGGTTTTGAACAGGTGCAGGGTGAGTAAACGATGACAGAATGTTTATTTTTGGGTGAACCATGACTTATATTTCAATTAACCATCCTGTGTTACTCTAATAACCCTAGCATTCAGTAGCAGGCGTCCAGAGTCTCCATCTGTGTTTGGGTGAAAACAAAACTATTCGCCCTCCTGTACAATTCAAAGTCTTTTCCAAATATTTCCCAAGTGCTGTTTAACAGAGAAAGGAAAATCTTCACATTATTTCCTACAATAATTTTTCCTCTGTAAAAAGTGTTTGTTTTTTGACTGGAATAATTTCATTTTTAAACAATTTAATAATAAAAATAATAAAAATAATCAGTGTTGGGGGTAATGCAGAACAAGTAACCTAAGTTATGTAATAATATTACTTCTCTATGTAACGAGTAGAGATTTGCATTACTTTTGAAAAATAAGTAATAATATTTGAGTTACTTTTTTGAAAGTGTAACTTGAGTTACTTTTAAGTTGAATTAATTAGCATTTAAAAAATGATATTATTAAAATTAAAGTGTCACAATGAATTACAGAGTCAATGAGAGAATGTGCTCATTATTCTGAACTCATCGAAGGAAAGGAAAGGGGATTATACTCTCATTGGACAGTGATTTTATTTAAGACAAATAGTACAAAAGTAGCAAACTTATTGCGTTAAACTGTCAATAATCTCTTTATACGGCATGTACAGCTCTGTGTTCAGCAAGTCCTCAGATAACATTATCCTAAAATAGTAATTGTTGTGGTTTTTAACGGTAAATGAAGGTGTAGGCTATTCACCTTATTCTCCGTGTACGAGTGGGCGCAGCCATTTGAATAATTTTGGCTCGAAACTTCCGGTCTCATTCACGTCCATTCATCTTTAAACGTTAAAAACAGCTCGTTTTGCTGCTTGGTGTTGCAAACTGATATTTTCTTATTATTCTACTTTGTCTGTATTGTCATGCAAACACTTGTTTGTAGAGTAAGTAGTTTGACTGTTTTTTGCAGTTTATTATTCCTAGTCATTTCTCCCATAGGCAGCTGAATTGGAAGTTCTAAAACAATCGCTAAAACGAGCGCACTTCCACATTGAAGAATAAGCTCAATACGCAGCGTTGTTAATTGCAGAGCTCCTCTACTGAAAAAAGGAAGGGAAAAATAATAAGTTCTGAAATCGATCAAGCCTCAGCCAGAAAATAAAAAGTAGCACAAAGGTAACGTAGAGGTAACTCAAAAGTAACATAACGCATTACTTACTATAGACCATTTACCTTGAACGCAAAATTACCCATTATGCTTTGCGTGTATGCGCAAGGAGAATGCTGAGAACTTCCGGTCGGCAGCAGATGCGTGTAAACAATCACATTTGCACAGCTTTGAAATGATAGTTTTAATCTATTTTATTTGCTTTTATCATCTTTAAACTGATACTGCTGTCGATCAGCGCCACCTCCTGGACTGATCATTTAAATAATGCGATCTAATAGGATGAAAAATAACTGCTGTGAGGGGTTTCCCCCTCAGTGTCAGACGGCATCTAAATGAAGCCTCGTCATTGCTAAAGTCACCTGTACTGTCCCACTAACACACTGATTTAATAACTGTGACACAGTGAAAATAAAGGGACATTTTGAAATGACAGATAAACACAAACTGTGGTGAATACAACACACTGAATGAACATAAACGGCTCGCGATTAGAATCAACACGCAAATCAGCATGAGTATCAGTCACCGACTATTATTGGTCGTTTTTGTAAATTGCATGACTTGCCTGTTAAATTTCATGCCAGTAATCTGGTTTGCAGTCAAGTATTGCGTGTGTGTGTGTGTGTGTGTGTGTGTGTGTGTGTGTATTGAAGAGCTGCTGAGCTGACAGGCCGGGAAAACACACACACTGTATTTCTGACGACAGACGCGTGAACTAGGAGAACGTTTTTTCCTTGCACGCTTGAACCACAGATTAAAACGGCTTTAACACACACCTTTCAAAGTTGTGTGTCACAAAAACACTCCGTAATCCACTCAACGCTATTGAAACCCACTTTCGGAGTGCAAATGACCACTTGTAAACGCTGTAAATGGAAGTTCTTAGCATTCTACCAGAAGACGCTGGTCAATACGGCGTCCTCCATGCAGCAGCCAAGAAACAGGTCTATAAAAAGTAACTAAGTAATGCAACTAGTTACTTTTTTGGGGAGTAACTCAATAGTGTAATGCATTACGTTCAAAAGTAACTTCCCCCAACACTGATAACATGGCACCTTTTAAAGTAGCATCTCATATACACTTTATATGCATTAAAAGACACACACAGGGATACATGCATAAAAACATTGACAAATAAACTCCCCCCTAATCAATATTAGTGTTGGATTGTCTCCAGAATAAACCACTGTTATACAATGACTTGCCTAATTACCCTAACTTTACCCTAATTACCCTAGTGAAGCCTTTAAATGCCACTTTAAGCTGAATACTAGTGTCTTGAAGAATATCTAGTCTAATATTATGTGCTGTCATCATGGTGAAGGGAAAATACATCAGTTATTAACACTATCATGTGTAGAGATGTGTTGGAGGAATGTGTTGTTAATCAGCACTCTGGAAATATTGTAAAAGAATTTAAAGTGTGATTTTGGCTTCAGCTGTAAATGTGAGGCTGTTTCTGCTTCTGCTCCAGGAGGAAGATCTGCATCCGTCTGAAACCGAAGCGCAGATGGAGGCGGATCTGCAGGGTGGAGGAACACAGAACCGCATGCAGATCATGGAGGACGAGCTGGAGGCCAAAAACATGGCCATGGAGGAGCTGAGCCGCGAGCTGGAGGACATCAGGAGCACTTTCGGGACGGAAGGAGTGCAGCAGGTATGAGGAGATGGAGAGAGAGAGTTTGCTGAATGATGGAGAACACGCTGACCACACCATGCCTCGCGTGTAGTCGTGCATTTATGCATCTGCGTTCTGTTTGTGTTGCTTTGCAATAACACTTCTGAAGTGTTAGTTTCTTCACAGGTGTTTTGTTTACATGGGAAATACCTGTAATGCTACCTTACTGTTGTAGTAGCTCAAACTGGCTCATTCAGAGACGAGAACTGGCGGGCGCGCAACAACTTTAATCATAAAGTGAACACAAAACTAAATTCTCCACCTGGAGCTCCTTCACAGGACTCACTTGTAAACTCTAGCTCCATCAGGCTCACTGCTCTCTCCTGCAGCGCTCGGCCCTCCCCACGCTCACACTACCAAGCAGTGAGTCAAAGCTTGTACCAATCACAAAGCTTGTGCTACACGCAATGTGTAGTTATAATTTTTCATCAGGGTCGGCCGTCAGCCAGCCAGTCAGCCATTTAGGGCGGCTCTATCAGTCATTTAAGGCGGGGCTATCAGTCATTCAGGCCAGGACTATCAGTCCTTTGTGGAAGGGCTATCAGTCATATAGGGCAGGACTATCAGTCATTTAGGATGGGACTATCAGTCTTTTAGGGCGGGGCTATCAGTCTTTTAGGGCGGGGCTATCAGTCTTTTTGGGCGTAGCTATCAGTCATTTAGGGCGGGACTATCTGTCTTTTAGGGCGTGGCTATTAGTTATTTAGGGCGGGACTATCTGTCTTTTAGGGCGTAGCTATCAGTCCTTTAGGGCTTGGCTACCAGTCATGTAGGGTGTGGCTATCAGTCATTTAGGGTGACTATCTGTCTTTTAGGGTGTAGCTATCAGTCTTTTAGGGTGGAGCTATCAGTCTTTTAGGACAGGGTTTTCAGTCGTTTGGGGCGGGGATATCAATCATTTAGGGCAGGACTATCAGTCTTTTAGGGCGAAGCTATCAGTCCTTTAAGACAGGGTTATCAGTCCTTTGGGGCGGTTCTATCAGTCATTTAGGGTGGGACTATCAGTCTTTTAGGGCGTAGCTATCAGTCCTTCAGGACAGGTCTATCAGTCCTTTGGGGCGGAGCTATCAGTCATTTAGGGCAGGACTTTTAGTCTTTTAGGGCGGCGCTATCAGTCTTTTAGGGCGGAGCTATCAGTCCTTTAGGACAGCACTATCAGTCCTTTGGGCCGGGGCTATCAGTCAATTATGGCTGTGCTATCAGTTTTTATGACAGAGCTATCAGTCCTTTAGGGTGGGACTATCAATCATGTAGGGCGGAGCTAACAATCCTTTAGGGTGGGACTATCAATCATTTAGGCCGCCCCTATCAGTCCTTTATGGCGGGACGATCAGGGTGTATTTTTTTGTTTTTGCTCTACCTTCATCCATTCATCAGTCTTCCTTCATTTTGTTAGCAACGCCCGTCTTTCAACCATCCAATTGGTTCCTAAAGGATGAAATCATGCATCGTCCTACATTTTTTCTCGTTTCATGTCTGTTTACGTGGATGTGTGTCACGATAGGGGAAAACTCTTAACTTCTGTTCCATGGCGACTTTAACTGTAGGCGTTAGTGTAATAGCTGCAGACGCTGTGTTGAGTCTGAGTGTGTTTGTGTGCGCAGCTGCAGGATTTCGAGGAGGCGCTGAAACAGAGGGATGAAATCATCACGCAGCTCACCTCAAACCTCCAGCAGGCCAGAACCGAGAAAGAGGAGGTGATGAGAGAGTTTCTGGAGCTCACAGAGCAAAGCCAGAAACTCCAGATCCAGTTCCAGCAGGTGAGCCTGCAGAAACCATGAGACCTGTACTGTCATATAAACACTGAAGCTTAGGATACACCAATAGTAGATTAATCATGTCAACTCTGTCAGCATATTCATTGACACAATTCTCCATAGCTGATTTGTGTTGCTAGTTTATATGCACTCTGACGCTCCTGCTCTCCACTCAGCTCCAGGCCGGTGAGATCCTCCGGAGCTCCAACATCAGCTCCACGGCTGCAGATCTCCTCCAGGCCCGAACGCAGATCACACTGTACCAACAGCAGCTAGAGGAGAGAGACGCACAGCTCCGGACGCAGCAGGAGAGCGCGCACACACAGATCACACTGAACACACAGATGCAGGAGAGACTGAGCCGGGCCGAGACGGTGAGCTGCAGGCGCTTACAGTCACGAGGAGCAGAATCACACGCTTATTCAGCAAAACAATGCTGTTCATGTGGGTCAGATAATGCACGGGCAGACTTTATAGACTAATCCAGAATGACTAGCTTGCTTAATTCATGGTTTGTTCCACTGAAAAATTGATCAGAAAAATATTCATAGCATAATTATAATGCCTCATGAATATTTTTGGGTGAACTATCACATTAAATTAAATGATTGTAAAATAAAACACAGGTGTTCATTATTCTCTGATAATTGATCCTCAGTTATTAATCCTGTTTCCTCATCATCAGGTCCACATACAATCTGAACAATCATTCACACAGAGCTTACGAGAAAAAGACCTGCTGAATATGGAGCACCAGCGTCTGATCGCAGAACACACACAGACCATAACACAGCTCCGGGATCAGCTCCAGACCTCCAAACAGGAGCTGAATGAAGTGAACGAGCGCCTGTCTGCCAAAACACGAGCGCTGGACAACTGTGAGAAAGAGCTGTCGGCGTCCAGACAGAAGGAGCGCATGTCGTCTGGAGAAATCCTGCAGCTGATGAAGAGCGTGGAGGATCTGCAGCAGCGGAGCCATCAGGACAGGCGCTCTGAGACGGTATTAGCAGTTTGGTTATTGTTGCCATTAATTGCTGAAGCTTTCATCACGGTGTTATTACAATATTGAGCTAAGCTGCAAAACAAGTTACCTAAAGGGCTCCTATGATGCCAAATCAACTTTTGGAAGCTGTTTGGACAGAACTGTGTGTAGTATAGTGTGTCCACATTCATATTGGAGTGATATAAACACAGGAAGTCAAATTATCACCATATATTGAGTTATTGAATACATGCATATATCTGTTATCAATATTGTGCATGCCCATTATCAACATATAGTGCATGATTGCATATTGGCACATCTCTAATAATAATATATTGAATTATTGAATATCTACATATTTCTAATAACAATATTGTGCATGCTCATTATCACCATATTATTGTGTTATTAATTATCTGCATATGTCTATTTTCAGTTTTGTGCATGCTTATTTTCAGAATATATTGCTTTATTGAATATATGCATATGTCTAATATCAATATTGTGCATGCTCATTATCACCATATATTTTTAATCAGTGATTATATATTTAATTATTAATTATAGGCGTATGTCTAATAAAAAATATTGTGCATGCTCATTTTTACCATTGCATTATTGAATATCAGATTGTGTCTAATATCAATATTGTGCATGCATATTATTATTATATAATGCATTATTGAATATTGGAATGTATCTAATATCAATATTGTGCATGCACATTATTACTATATATTGCATTATTGAATATCAGCATGTTGTGCATGCTCAGTATCACCATATATTGAATTGTTAAATATTGCCATGTCTAATAATAATATTGTGCATGCTTATCATCATTAAATATTACATTAGTGAATATGGGCATATGCAGTGCATGGTCATTACAGTCACATTTATTATTATTGAATATATGCATAGGTTAAATTACCATATTGTGCATGCTCATTATCACCATATATTGCATTATTGAATATTAGCATGTTGTGCATACTCAATATCACTATATACTGAATTATTGAATATCGGCATAAGTCTAATATTAATATTGTGCATGCTCATTATTACTATATATTGCATTATTAAATATCAGCATGTTTTTTATCACTGTATATTGCATTATTGAATATCAGCATGTATTTGTCTCCTCCAGCTGTCAGAGGAGGACTGGAGCCGCAGGTTGGAGCAGCTGCGGGACGAGCTGGACGAGATGTACGGTCAGCAGATCACGCAGATGAAGCAGGAGCTGCGCCTTCAGCATGCAGCAGAGATGCAGCGAATGCAGGACATGCAGAACTCAGAAACAGAGAAGATCATCCTGCAGCATCAGGCGGAGCTGGAGCGCTTTAGAGGGCAGCTTTACCAGAGCACCGGAGGAGTCAATGTGCTGAACGTCAAGATGATTGAGCTGCAGCAGAAACTGCAGGAGACGCAGGTGTGTTGATATTAAAGGATGCTTTTAGTGTTTATTATTTAACAAACAGATCTGGCTATTTGGGTTATGGTTATTAAGGCTAATAATATACAGAAGATCAGGGAATGGTGGAATCAGGATGGTCAAATAAAGCAAAAACTTACCTCTCAAAGATCACCTGAGCAATAGTCACTGCACAATAAACAAATCCCAGCTGGGTCCATCACATTTTTGGGTCAGCGCCTCAAAGCCGCATAATTCACTCCCGTCCATCCTTTCAGTGCATCAAACAAGAAAATCAAGCCATGTTTATTTGTGCAGGTGCTGCGGGAGAAAGCGGAGCAGGAGCTGACGGAGCTGCGGGAGGAAAAACTGCATCTTCTGGAGAAGCTGGAGCGTCTGAACACAGATCTACAGTCCTCAGATCAGCTGCGTGCTGCCATTAGGGACCTGCAGATGAAGCTGGATGAAGCGCTGGAGGAGAACACAAGCATTAATGCTGAACATGAGTCTGAAGTCACCAATTATAAGATTAAACTGGACATGCTGGAGCGGGAGAAAGACGCGGTGCTGGACCGCATGGCTGAATCGCAGGAGGCCGAGCTGGAGCGCCTGCGCACACAGGTGAGTGTGGATATTGCATTTTTCATTTTGTTTTTATTTCGATTAGGGCTGCACGATCTGGGTTAGCAATATTTAATGAATATTTAATACAATATGAATTAGGGCTGCACAATTTATTGATTAATTTATTAGTAGTATTTAATTATTTGTACCATTTATGCTAAATAATTCTTACTTAAAAATGTTTTGTCTTGTTTTGGGTCTAAATGATAAATTGTAGTTATTAAATTGTCTAATTTATTTTAAAATGTGCAGAAATGTTATGCTGATGTTGCATTTATTTTTACATGTGCAAAAAGATTTTGGATTTCACCTATACGGCGGCTCTGAAGTGTCAAAACACCTCTCAAAAGGCTAATTACAGATGCGAAAAATTGGAAAAGATCTATCCGAATTTATTTACATCAGACAGAAGTTTCGGAATCAGTGTGTGAATGCGATAAACACACCATGATGTCAAATTTAACGAGTGCGGAAAACGTTCCGAATTTAACAAAATAATACAGTTTTCAAGGCAGTGTGTAAATGCGATTGACACAACGTGACGTCAAATTTATTTTAATTGTGCAAAAATGTCTGATGAAAATATCGAAATCAGTGTGTGATGACCTTTAGTTTTGGTTTACTAAAATATCCCTGATTGAATCCAGCATGCAGCAGTTTACAGCAGTGTTTCTCAACCATCCATACGGATGCAAAACAAGTAAATTTGACACCAATCTGAATTTTTTTAATTCTGAACGAAACTTTCAGGGGAAATGTCAAAATGCTTTTTATGAATGTAAAAAATCGTTCTAAATTTCTTTACGCTGGACGAAAGTTTTGAAGGCGGTGTGCAAATGCGATTGACACAACATGGTGTCAAATTTATTTTTAAATGTGCAAAAATGTTGTGGCTCTTAATAGTCAAAACAGCTCTCAAATGCTTTTTCTAAATGAGAAAAAAAAATTAACCTAATCTGAATTTTTTTTATAACAGATGAAAGTTTCGGCAGCAGTGTGTAAATGTGATTGCCAACGTGATGCCAAATTTAGTTTTCAATGCACAAAAACGTCTGGATTTTGGATTTCGCAAAAATTTTATGAAAAGCAGAAAGAAATCAATCCAGATCAGAATTTTTTATTGACAGATGAAAGTTTCGGAGGCAGTGTGTAAACGTGATTAACACATGACGTAACATGTGAAAAATTCTGGATTTTGGATTTTGCTTGTATGGTGGCTCTGAAGTGTCAAAACGCTTCTCAAAACGCAATGCAAAAAATAAAAAATGTAACCCAATGTGAATTTTTTTTACGACGAATGAAAGTTGAAAGTGTCAGAACACCTTTCAAAAAGATTTTTACCAATGCAAAAAACAGAAAAACATTGTTATAAATTTATTTACGAAGTACGAGCGTTTCGGTGGCAGTGCATTTATGCTATTGACGGATTACTTCAAATTTATTTTTAATTGTGCAAAAATTTCTGGATTTGGCTTTCGCTTCAGGTGGCTCTGAAGTGTCTAAATTAAAATTTTTTTAAAAATTTTATGAAAAGCAGAAAGAAATCAGTCCAGATCAGAATTTTTTATTGACAGTTGAAAGTTTCGGAGGCAGTGTGTAAACGTGATTAACACATGGCGTAACGTGCGAAAATTTCTGGATTTTGGATTTTGCTTGTATGGTGGCTCTGAAGTGTCAAAACGCCTCTCAAAACGCAATGCGAAAAAACGTAACCCAATGTGAATTTGTTTTACGACGGATGAAAGTTGAAAGTGTCAAACACCTTTTAAAATGATTTTTACCAATGCAAAAAACAGAAAAACATTGCTCCGAATTTTTGTACAAAATGTGCAAAAATTTCTGGATTTTGGATTTCACTTGTACGGTGGCTCTGAAGAGTCAAAACACCTTTCGAAAGGGTTTTTACATATGCGAAAAACATTGTTCCAATTTTTTGATGAAGTATGAGCGTTTTAGTGGCATTGCGTAAATGCGATTGACATGTTACATCAAATTAATTTTAATTGTGTGAAAATTTCTGGATTTTGGCTTGTACAGTGGCTCTGAAGAGTCAAAACGCAATTCGAAAAAACATTGTTCCAAATTTTTTTACGAAGTATGAGCGTTTCGGCAGCAGTGCGTAAATTTAATTGACACATTACATAATTTTTTTTTATGAAGTAATGAGCGTTTCGGCAGCAGTGCGTAAATTTAATTGACACGTTACATCAATTTTTTACGAAGTATGAGCGTTTCGGCAGCAGTGCGTAAATTTAATTGACACATTACATCAATTTTTTACGAAGTATGAGCGTTTCGGCAGCAGTGCGTAAATTTAATTGACACATTACATCAATTTTTTACGAAGTATGAGCGTTTCGGCAGCAGTGCGTAAATTTAATTGACACGTTACATCAAATTTTTATCACGAAGTATGAGCGTTTCGGCAGCAGTGCGTAAATTTAATTGACACGTTACATCAATTTTTTACGAAGTTTAAGCGTTTTGGCAGCAGTGCGTAAATTTAATTGACACGTTACATTTTATTTTTATAAAAATTTTTAATGTACATAAATTTCAGGTCAAATTTTCTAATTTAGTGTGTGAGGACCTTTTTAGTTTTCGTTTTCGCCTACTAAATAAACCTTTTCTCCACACGCAGCTGCTGTTCAGCCATGAGGAAGAGCTAACGCGACTCCGAGAAGACCTGCAGATGGAGAACCAGCTCAACATAGAAAACCTGCGCGACGAAATAAACACCAAACACCAGCAGACCATTCACGAGCTACAGAATCAGCTGAGCGATGCGCTAAAAACCATCCGCGAAAAAGAGTCCGAGCTCCAGCACCAAATCCAGCGTCTCAGCACAGAGAACACACACCTCCATCAGGAGATCGAGAAGCAGAAAAACACCTTCTCCTTCGCCGAGAGGAACTTCGAAGTCAACTATCAGGAGCTGAAGGAGGAGTACACGTGTCTGGCTAATGCTAAGCTGCAGCTGGAGGAGCGTTTGCTTAAGGATAGCATGCAGGCTAAAGCTAACGGCGCTGTGGAGAAACACAGCACTGAGCTGATGGAGAAGCTGGAGAAGGAGAACAAGAGTCTCTCAGAGCGGATTATTATTCTGGAGCGAGAGCGCGCCGGGCAGACGCATCACATGCACAGCTTCAGATGTGCGCGCGCGGACGAGACGCACACACACACTCACACACACACCGATGCGCAGGATCATCCGCTCGCTGCTCTGCCGCCGCAGGTAAGATGCATCAATGCAGCGCTGAATACAATTGTGCAACAGTTGGATTGTGTGTGTGAGTGTGTGTGTGTGTGTGTGTGCATACATGTGTGTGTGTGTGTGTGTGTGTGCTATGCAGATGTTTTGATGGATGTTTTATACGCTCAGCATTGCAGGTGGAGAGAAAAAAGTGTGGGAGGAATTGATGCACCGTTTAGAGAGAGCAAGATTACTGAGAATCAGGCGAGAGAGATCGGGTTATAAAAGAGAGAGTGTTTTATTGTGTGTGTGTGTGTGTGTGTGTGTGTGTGTGTGTGTGTGTCCGTCTTTGATCTCTTTAAAGGAAAATGGGGGGTTTATACTGCTTTAAAAGGCTGTTTGTTTATGCTGCACTGTAAAAAATGCTGTGCTTACGTAGAGTTTTTATCTTGTTTCTAGTCTAAATATTCTTAAATCAAGAAGAATTTTCTAGACAGGTCTAATAAATGGTTTTGTTTTAAGAAATTAATCAAAATTAAATTGTTTTTAAATTAAAAGAAGCTAAATAATCTCCCAAAGAGTAACCGAAATGATCTAGTTTTTCATCTTGACATGACAGTATTCCTCTAACCCCTAGAGTTTATAAATGTATGCAAGCATAAATTAACAGAAGTACTAATGTAGAGGTCATTTATGATGTACATTATTCATCATTTATGAGTTGTGCTTCATTAATGATAACAGGGATATTTCATTAGAATGGAAATGTTTACACTTGGCTGCAAGTCTAAATAGTCCATTGGCTCGTAGGCTTTTACTGCATTTAATTATATTACAAAACCCAGCAAACAATACAGAATATTAAAGGGCTATGAAACAGCAGGGTGTTTTCACACCTCTAGTTTGGAAAAAGTCAGGAAAGTGGGCGTGTCCAGCTCTGTTTAGGGGGCAGTGTCGGAGGAGGGAAAGAGGGAATGTGCATAAAAATGCTAGTTTCGATTTGGGCATGCGCTGATTTTCACAGAGACAAAACAAACGCAGGGCAGAAAGACAGTGACTGTGTTTACATGGACATCAGTAATCCAATTATTTAACAAATTATTAAATGGCGGACTTTAACTGCAGTTTGGCACGTTCATTCAGGATTTTCATTTATGCCCCTCATGACAAACGAGATATTTGATAGGAATAACTGCTGGAAGAGTAGTTTTAATGCAATGTTTGATACCGCATGGCGAATGAGAGAAAAAAAACCTATGGTGTTTTGTGACCCTTTTAAAGGTGCTGTGTGTAAATGTTTGACTCTTTTAAAGCATAAAAACACCATCATATGTGTGCAGATAGTTAGAAACATGCTCAGTGAACACTCTTGTTTATCTGAAACACAATGCTGAAGTCAGATATTCTGCTGTGAACGTGTGTTTTCCGTGCCGGAATGCTGTCTTTGTTTTGGTTCTTGGTTCTTTTAACCCACCCAATGCCAGTTCAGCCAATTATATTTCAGCACCCCGGGTTGCCTTGTTGGAAAACACTGATTTCATTTCATTTCATTTCATTTCATTTCATTCATTCATTTCATTCATTTCATTCATTCATTCATTCATTCATTCATTCATTCATTCATTCATTCAAGAAGGCCCTCAAATTGTGTATCCGTGACCAAAATGCGACCACCGGTGGACAGTAGCAATCTCCCAAGTGTGACACAGATTCAGAGTTCCACATGAGGTTATTAATTAGCAGATAATATAAATATTAGGAGCGTAAACATTAGACGACAAACTCCTTTTAAAGGTGCAGTCTGTAAGTTTGACACCCAGTGGTTGAACTAGGTATTGCACTTCTGGATCAAAACATAAGCATAAGTGCAGGTTGCCAGATTGAGGACAGGAGTGAGTCCGACTTAAGTCGTGTCCTAAATAAAAGCAGCAGCACATAATAGGAGGAATATTCTCCATATTAAAAGCAGTTTTTGTCCTAACCAACACCTCCAGTTGATATATTAGAAACGGTTTCTGTTTCTCACAGCTGAACAATAGAAAACTGACAATGATCAGCTCAGGTACAGCTCATGTGCTTTATTCAGTGTTACATGCTCATAATGTGAGTCTGAATGCTGTTTTACATGTCATATACTGAAAGCAGCAGCAGATGGTTCATCTCAGATCTGGACAATAAAATAAACCGTCTGAGATTGAACTTCAGGACACATATCAGTGATTCAGCATCTACATTTAATCATGTTAAAGAGGTTTAATATGTATTCATTACATTATAAACATCACCGTTTCATGAATGAGTGCATATTCTGTGCTTCTGAATAGCTGTGTTTACATTTCTGTCGTGTTTTGTCTGGTGCAAACAGCCCAGTTGCTTATCACTGCTCATCTCGTCACTGCTCATCGTTACAATATAACCTGCTCACCTCATGTTTACACTTGTAATATTTATATCATTTATATTCGTATTATATTTGTATTATTTGCTAATTAATAACCTCATGTGGAACTCTGAATCTGCGTCTCATTTCAGAGTCTGCCACTGTCCACCAGAGGTCGCATTTTGCTTTGAGAGCCTTTCTGAATGAATGAATGAAATATGTGGTTTTCCACTATCTGGCAACCCAGGGAGTTGAACTATAATTGGCTAAACTGGCATTGGGAGGGTTAATATGACCAAAATAAAGACAAGAATGTTCACTGAACATGTTTCTGAATATCTGCACATATGAAATCCAGTTAAAATTGTACAGTTTTAATCAAAAGGAAACCTTAAACTGTTTTGACTTTTATCTTATATATTATCATTATTACTTGTGTATTTTACCTTGTGTATTATTTATTGCTGTTGTTTACTTTTAATTGTTAGAATATTTTTATAATTATAGAAAATTAGTATTTATAAAACGCTGTAAAGTTGATCTATTTTAATTGTTTGCCATGACATAGAAGCTGAAATGGCAATAAAATGAAAACTCTCTCTCTCTCTCTCTTTCTCTCTCTCTGCACACATATGATGGTGTTATTATGCTTTATAAGAGTCGAACACTTGCATACAGCACCTGTAGTATGGAGAATATCCCTTCTGTCATGTTGCTTTTAGTTAAAACACAATATAAATCAGCCATTAGGCTGGACAGTCAGGCCCGCTCCTGTTGGTGTCCTCAATCTGGCAACCTGCACTTGCGTTTGTTTTGATCCAGGAGTGTGATACCTAGATTCACCACTGGGTGTCAGACGTACACACACTGCACCTTTAACTCATGGAATACTTCAGGATGTGCTTTTGTATTGTGTTTACTGTTCAGCCGCTGGACAGAGGACATGTTCAGACTGATGGAGTGTGTGTGATGCAGCCGCTGGAGATGGACGGTGCTGAACACGTGAGTCTATAAACCACACACACTCACTCCTCTTCTGCACGTCTGGAGCCGTGCGCTGCTAATAAAACTACATGAGGGATTTAACCTGAAGCACAGCAGAGTCAGAAATGGCTGCTGAACTGCACGGATCTGTGTGTGCGTGTGTGTGTGCGTGTGTGTGTGTGTGTGTATGACTGCTGTTAGAGTGCTGTGTGTGTTTCTGAGCAGATTAATTGCGTCGTCTTCATTAAAATGCTTGATTTGTGCTGTTGTGAAGTTCAATCAGTCAGAACACACACACACACACACACACACACACACACACACACACACACACGGTCTCAAATAAAAGGAGGCCTGTGATGTGCTAATCCACAGGTGTGTGTGTGTGTGTGAGAGGGAGACTGTGTGTGTTTGTGTGTGTGCAAGAGAGAGAAAGTGTGTGTGTGAGAAAACGTTTGTGTGCGTGTTTTCAGTGTTGTGTGTTCACCTGTGTGTGTGTGTGTTTGTGTGTGTGTGTTTATTAAGTGTTGTGGGTTCACCTGCGTGTGACTGGTGTTGTTTCCTCTCTCTTTCTGTGTGTGTGTGTGTGTGTGTGTGTGTGTGTGTGTGTTTGTGTAGGCCGAGTGTCGTCTGCAGCTGGAGGCTCAGCGCATCAGCCTGACGCAGATCCACGCGGCGCAGATGGAGCTGCTGAGAGAGAGTGTGTGTGTGCAGCTGCGCAGCCGAGAGCAGACACACACTCACACACACACTCAGGAGGAGTCCGGCGCTCGCTCTACAGGTCAGTCCAACTCTCACATCTATTATTCAGACATCAACAGCATCAGAGAGACACACACACACACACACACACACACACACACACCTATTTACTGTGCGTGTCTTTTTGTCTTCACTATCATTGTGTCTGTCTGTGTGTGTGTGTGTGTGTGTGTGTGTATTTATTTGTGTGTCTGTGTGTGTGTGTGTGTGTGTGTGTGTGTGTGTGTGTGTGTGTGTGTGTGTGTGTGTGTGTGTGTATGTATGTATGTATGCATGTATGTGTGTGTGTGTGAGTGTGTTTGTGTGTGTTTATATGTATTTGTGTGTATGCATGTATTTATTTATTTTTTTGTGTGTGTGCGTGCGTGTGTGTGTGTGTGTGTGTATGTATGTATTTATTTGTGTGTGTGTGTGTGTGTGTTTATATGTGTTTGTGTGTATGTATGTATTTGTATGTGTGTGTGTGTGTGTATGCATGTATGTATTTATTTATTTATTTTTGTGTGTGTGTGTGTGTGTGTGTGTGTGTCCTGCAGATCTGCCGTCTCAGCAGTGTTCAGCTCAGCTGCATGAGACACACACACAGGAGCTCCACAGGCTGAACACACACTCTCAGACGCTGATGGAGGAAACACTGCAGCAGAGCCACAGGTACACCAACACTGAACACACACACACACACACACACCTGACTCTCTCCTGCTCACACACTGCACTTTCACTCCATCACAAACAGTGCAGAAACACAATCTAATATATCATTACCATGTTAAGTGTTTACTGTGTGAGTCTATAATCAAATCTCTGTGATGTAGAGCTGCATCTGCAGTCCTGTAGAAACCTCTATAACACGAGGATCTGCTGATCACAGCACATTTATGATCAATATTAATGATCAAACTGTTAGAATGCAGACTTTATTATCTTTAGATAATCATTATTTGCACTTTAGTTTAAGACTACATGTCATGATGCCATTCACCTTTACATCTTCTGTGATGTCGCATGGGTGGGTGAATAAATTATATTATAATTATATATACACTCACCGGCCACTTTATTAGGTACACCTGTCCAACTGCTCGTTAATGCAGATTTCTACTCAGCCAATCACATGGCAGCAGCTCACTGCATTTAGGCATGTAGACATGGTCAAGACGATCTGCTGCAGGTCAGAGCGAGCATCAGAATGGGGAAGAAAGGGGATTTAAGTGACTTTGAACGTGGCATGGTTGTTGCTGCCAGACGGGCTGCTCTGAGTATTTCAGAAACTGCTGATCTACTGGGATTTTCATGCACAACCATCTCTAGGGTTTACAGAGAATGGTCCGACAAAGAGGAAATCTCCAGTGAGCGGCAGTTCTGTGGGCGCAAATGCCTTGTTGATGCCAGAGGTCAGAGGAGAATGGCCAGACTGGTTCCAGCTGATAGAAAGGCAACAGTAACTCAAATAAGCACTCGTTACAACCGAGGTCTGCAGAAGAGCATCTCTGAACACACAACACGTCCAACCTTGAGGCGGATGGGCTACAGCAGCAGAAGACCACACCGGGTGCCGCTCCTGTCAGCTAAGAACAGGAAACTGAGGCTACAATTCACACAGGCTCACCAAAACTGGACAATAGAAGATTGGAGAAACGTTGCCTGGTCTGATGAGTCTCCATTTCTGCTGACACATTCAGATGCTCGGGGCAGAATTTGACCTCAACAGCATGAAAGCATGGATCCATCCTGCCTTGTATCAGCGGTTCAGGCTGCTGGTGGTGATGTAATGGTGTGGGGGAGATTTTCTTTGGGTCCATTAGTACCAATTGAGCATGGTGTCAACGCCACAGCCTACCTGAGTATTGTTCTGACCATGTCCATCCCTTTATGAGCACAGTGTCTCCATCTTCTGATGGTGTTTTAATGAAGCCTCATAACTTTCATTTGCTGTCAGACTCGACATTTACACAGAGACTGAAAACAAAGACTCTAAGACAGCCTGTTGTGTTCGAATATCAACCAGTTTTAGATGTGTGTGTGTGTGTGTGTGTGTGAGATGGATATTTAAACCTCAGTCAAGTGTTCAGAAAGCACATGCACTCTCTCTTACACACAGAAACTCACACACACACACACTCATGTATATACACACTCAAACACTTGTACAGAAACATACTCACACACATACCTGTACAGACATACACGAACAAACACACACACACACACACACACACACACACACACACCTATACAGACACACATACATGCATACATAAAAACACTGACTCTCGCACACACAGAAACACACTCTCACACACACCTGGAGCTGTGCTGCCCCCAGGTGGACGTCAGGCCACATCGCAGTATTAAATCTGAACATGTCTGTTTCTTCAGCAAATCTTACAGTTCTTCATTCTGCTGCATGGACACTCGTGTGTTTGCACTCGGCACATTATTTACATGTCAACTAAACACATTTCTCTAATCCATCCAGTTATGTTTTTTTCATTTTGCTGTGGGCCTTAGTTTAGTATTTTAGCTTTTATAATGAGAATAATTCATAACAATAGTAATGACAGTATTTATTGTCTACACTTCCTATTATTTATAAATGTTTATCACTGGTTGTGTAGATGTTTGAGTGTCATTAATGGCCGAGATTCTGCTTTATTTTTAACATTTTTATGTTGAGTTTTCAAAAGAAAATACATATAACTTACATAATCTCTCATACAGAAAGAGACTTACAGATCTTGTATATACTTTGTGTTTTCTTCCCTTTAACAACAACAACAGCTATAAACAGTAAAACACAGAGAGCCACAAATCTTTTAGAAGAATTTCCTTTAAAGAAGAGCAGATGCTTATTTAGACGCTTAACATCACATTTAAGTTACAAATCAAGACAAATTCTGTCATATTGGTGAAAAATACTCAATCCATTTACTCCAATTAGACAGAAGTGTTCAGGCCGTGTTCTTAATGGAAAAGATGCTCCGTGTCAATCCGTTCTTCAACTGTAGGTGACTCTAACTTTAACCTTTTCTTTTGTAATTACTCTGTTACTAGCTGCCAGAAGAATAAATAACAGTTTCTTGTTTTTATTTAATCCATCCATCTAAATTTATATGACCTAAATATAAAGATTCACAAGTGAAGGAAATCTCTGCTTCAAAAATGCCGTCTAAATGTATTTTAAGCTCTTTCCAGTAAGGGGTTAATTTCTGACAATCCCAAAAAACATGACAGCAGGGTTTCCTCTGGGGTTTTTTCCAGCTGTGGTGGTAGACTCTGTTGGGACTTTAACACAGTGCTACCAACTATCTGTGGTGTTATTTCATTAACAAATGTGGTGAGCGCAGTATTAGAAGTGGAGATCGCATTCATGTAATACGAGCATGTCAATCTCTGTGCTCGAGTGCCCATTTCCTCTGTTTGTGCACTAAACTAAACGTCTTGCACGCCCTCAAATATACGCTGCTCACATGCAGATCTTCTTGTGCGCTCTCAGATAAACGCTGCTGAAGTGTGATTTAGTGCGTTTATGTATCGAGGATGTCTCCAACATTTATTAGATTTGCTAGGAATATTCATGAATGTCTCCAATAGACCTACAGAGCTGTATTAATGCATCCTGAAGTGAAACAGCTATAAACTCCAGCAAGATAAAGTCACTGTATGCAGAACCACAGACCTTTATCTATAAATAAAATATAATTATGGAAACGGTGTTCATCTTAACTGAAAGCTACGCCGTGTTTGCTAGCCTCACGCACCTGTCAGTCAGTCAGCACGTCACCAGGGGTTAAATGAATAACTCCGAGCACTATTACGGTTACAGAAAAGTTCACGCTGTTATAATTCACTTACCATTTAATACCTTTTGGTGTGATTATAACCTGCTATTTAAAAAAATGGTTGAATGTTTTGAATGAGAAGCTGTAATGTAGTCGTGGTGGGATGTATTTTGGTGTGGCGCCCCGCCATGGAAGAATGAATATAGCAGAAACCATGGATAGTGATTAGCTACTTCTCCCCCACACATGCTCCAGCAGCTAGTTCCCTTTCCTCTGTGTATTTCTGTGATGGTGTGATGAAAAACCTTCAAACGTTCTTCCAACAGATTTCTCTCCACATGGCTGAGCTGGTACATTTCTATTGAGCTGGACAAATATTCCCCCAATCCTCATCTGAGATATTCAGATTTCCCTCCATTTTCCATTTATCTCTAACATATAGTGTATTATCCACTACAGATTCGTGAAATCCCGTATATAATTTTGGGTCTTGCCCACTGATAAAAGACTTAGTATTCCTGTCTCTGCAACATATATAAATATTAAATATTAAACATAACTATTAAACATAAACATACATTAATAAATATGTGTTTTATTTATATACATAAATAAAACACATAAGTGTGCGTGTGCGTGTGCGTGTGCGTGTGCGTGTGTGTGTGTGTGTGTGTGTGTGTGTGTGTATAAACCCAAAAATAAAATACAGCAAGAGCGTAATTGTGCGAGGCTGATCATGATTGACGGAAGGGTCGGCAAAGGACCTCGAGCCAGGAATCGAACTCTGGTCGCCGTGAGCACCATGGTGCTATATGTGGACGCATTTAACCACTAGGCTATTGGCGCAGACTTATTATTTCATCTTATTCAGCTAATTTAAGTTTGTGTTTTTATTTTATGATGATTATTTATGAGCTGATCCTAAACTGTGTGTGTTTTGAGGTCAGTGTTTCAGCTGCAGTGACCCGTGACGTTCATGAACTCTCCCTCTGTGTGTGTGTGTGTGTGTGTTTCTTTCAGCATACCAAGCGTCTGCGCACCGCTGAGAGCTGATCTCCTACAGTGTGTTCAGGTCAGTCTCTCCTGTTTCAGCTGTGTGTTTCATTCGAGTGTGTGTGTGTGAGCCTGGGGCTGTGAGTCGCCCTACATCTCGGAGAAATCAGAGTGACGTTACACAATCCTCCACACGCATGAGTGAACGTCTCCATCTATGAGCTTCATTCACACACACACACGCACACATGCACACACACACACACTCAAATATTCAGTGACTTATGCTTGGCCACGCCCCCTAAATTTGTTAGTGAAAGATGACAGGCGAAGACCAAAGATAAGCTCCGCCCCTACTCAATATTCAGCAGTAATATTCTAATTCATGAGGGCTAATATTAATCTGCCATATTATATATATATATATACATATATATATATATATATATATATATATATATATATATATATATATATATATATATATAGATATATATATATATATATATATATATATATATATATATATATATATATATATATATATATATATATATATATGTATGTGTGTGTGTGTGTGTATATGTGTGTATTTATGTGTATATATTAATATGTGCATGACAAATATTTACTGTAATTGCACACAAACACTCACTCACATACACACACACTCTTTCATTCACACACACACGCACACACACACACACAGACGCATAGACTCGCGCGCACACACACTGGCACACATACACTCTTTCTCTTAGACACAAGTACACACTCTCTCCCTCTCACACACACACACTTTCACACACATGCATGCACACACGCACACTTTCTCTCTCATTCACACACACCTCCTCCAGCTCCTCCTACTCCTCAGTGTGTGCGTGTGTGTGTTCTCTCTCTCAGGATGAGGAGTGTGTGTCAGATGCGCAGCGCTGGTCTGAGGTCAGTGATGGTGTGCAGGATCAGCAGCGGCGGCTGGAGGAGCACATCGCGAAGGTGCGGCACACACACACATACAGACACACGCACTGCATGCAGTTACATTGGTCAGTTTCAGTGTGGAGTTTGCATGTTCTCCCCGTGTTGGTGTGGGTTTCCTCCAGGTGCTCCGGTTTCCCCCACAGTCCAAACACTTGCGCTAGGGGAATTGATTAACTAAACTGGCCGTAGTGAATGAGTGTTTCCCAGTACTGGGTTGCAGCTGGAAGGGCATCCGCTGTGTAAAACATAGTCAGGTTGTCTTGGAGCTGAATAAGGCCCGTGTATAATGATTATTTTGGGATGTCTTTGTCTCTATGTAAGGAGTATTTATCATGCTGTTATGCAAGAAGAATGTCAGATGTGTGTTCGGTGTGATCGGCCTCATGCCGTTTCATGTGTATATCTTTAAATGCAAATGAGCCACTGCTCCCTGCCCCTTGGTAAAGTCTAGATCAGATACGCTGCCGGATGGAAATGTGATATGCACATTAATAAAGCAGCATTTTTATGACACTGTATAACAATAATTAATATTATTACAGTACTGTGACCGTTGCGTTTAGGATTGGGGTAGGAGTAGGCGTTAAAAATACAATTTATTGGGTAATTTAATAGATGACTTAACTAATACTCGGTAAAACAACTGTTTTTCCGTTACTGTGACGGTTGGGTTTAGAGCTAGGGTAGGGGCAGACGTTAATAAAATACAGTAAATTAGAAATTTAATAAATAATAGAAATAATTCTACAACTTCTGGCCGCAAACGTATCGGATCTAGCAACAACCCTGCCCCTTTTACAGAAAGGGGCGGAGTCTTTACAACTTGTGCCTCAGTTACTCAGGCAACAGCAAACAAGTACAACTCCTGGGGTCCGTTCTTCGTACGTGGATTACTCAATTAGCTGATTGAGAATGAGCCATGATCCAGGATCGTTTCGTTCCTCAAAACTCATCTGAGAGTTGTTGTCATAGCAACAGTCCTGGTAGCTCAAACATGCTAGGCAGCAGGCTTACTTCAGGTCAGTTCAAGCAAAGATAATGCTGAAAGTATGTACCAAATGCTGTTTCTTACAGTAGTGATATACACTTGAGAAAATAGTAAATATTAGTTTTAACTATATATATATATATAAAAGTTAAAAATATATTATTTAATAAAACTTCTGCAATCTGCACTCTGAAATAAAAGTACAAGGACTGCCACCTGGTGGTTCAAAGAGAACATTTATTGATATGAACTTTTTTGATACAAACGTGTACATGCACAATATTCCACTTTTAAAAAAAAAGGATAGGCCTATTAATTTATGCAGTCATGCATGTGTTTTGACCGCTAATATGCTGGTGATTGACACCTTTACCGATATCAAAATGCTTTTTGGATGCGAAATTAATTTGTACAGTTATTCCTTACACTGATTCAAAACTTGAGTAAGCCTATAGGCTACTATAAAGAAAATCTTCTCTAAATGTTGAACTAAATACACTGATATGCACCGAAATACCTGATGAATACTCTTGACACATGAAAGTGTAAAGCCTGCAACTCACAACAGAGGTGGAGAGTTACTGCGTGTCATAATAAACAAACTGTTTACTGCTAATTTGATGTAATTTAGCTCACATGGATAATTGAATATTAATGAGATGATGTCATTACGCTGCTGTGCCGTCAGCCAATCGTTCTATTGCT